>NC_134488.1:11996188-12061188 GCF_040206685.1 Ascaphus truei
CCAAGAGTGATTGCGCATGGGCGGGTGTTAAGCACCGATCACGCATGCGCGGCCAGCAACGTGATGTCACACAGCCTCATGTTGCCATGGACGGCGTAGCGCTGGAAGAAGTGGGCGGCACAGGTAAGTGCATATGAGTGGCATTTTTTTTAAATCCGACACTGTGTACGTACATGTTAATCTGATTATACAACAACCAAATTGAATTTTCTTTAAAATATCAGAAGCATGTGGCCTGTGTTTTTTAAAATTATTAATATGCTATTATTATAACCAAATGTCAATTATTGCACCAAAGTCCAGCAATTATTACTGTTAAGAATAGGCTCCTATGTTTTCCAGGTTTTTAACCTTGTTTAGCAGTGGAGAGCTGCTTACTGCTGCAACACACAAACACATCATTAACATTTTGGTCCCCTCAAATTCCCTAGTTGTTACATAATACATACTGTACTTGTTGAATTGAAGCAAAAAGGAGTAGCACTCCAATACAGTGGTCAAGAGGTGAATATTTATTCATTCAACCTTTCGATCCGCGAGAATATATTCTCCACGAGACAGGTCTGCTGTGTTGGACTGAACGTTGGATAAATAAATACTCGCCACTATTTTGGAGTGTTCCTCTTTTTTGCTTCAGTTCTGTGGGACTTCACCATTTTTTTTGAGTGCACATATTGTATACTGTACTTGTTAACATACAGTATTAATACAAACACCAATGTTCATTGTGTGTGTGTGTGTGTGTAACACCAGGTTTTCAGGATATCCCTGTATCTGCACAGGTTGCTCAATCAGTGGCTCAGTTGGACACTGTGCTGAAGGAGGGATATCCTGTGCACCTGACCTGTTGGTAGCCCGTGAGGATGGGAGTTTGGTACCCCTGCTCTAGAAGCACTTATGTGATGTACAGACAGACAGCATGCCATCGTACATACAGTATACAGCAACACTGCTTCTCTTCCCTGTTCTCCAGATGGCTGGGCACGGCAGCCCCGGGATGGAAATGGATGATTAAGGGAGCAGTTTGCTGTGAAATTGGCTATTAAAATATAGATAAAGTTTCATATATTCAGCTCCTTGTCAGTGATGTGCGTTATGCTCTTTTCTTGCAGTTCCTGTTCTTGCATCCTCAAACTTCCCTGCCAATCTGCCATCAACAAAAGCAATAAGGTACTTCAGACACCTGGAGGACAGCGTCGCCACCTCTTGCCAATTAATACGGAGTCTGAATCCCATTCTGGAATATAATGTTGGAGATTATTTTCTTAATTAAAGATCATAAAAAGGTTCATTAGCCTGGATTACTCAATATCTTCGTGCGGTGGAACCACCCTGAATATGAATATGCTGTAATGTTTGAAGATATTGAGGTGCATATTTACTAAGCAGTGCTATGCCACATGAATCCTTCCTGCGCTGAATGACACATAACTGCGAAGGGGTTAGGAATATTAGGTAGAAAAAAAATGTGGTTAAAAACTGTAATCACTTCCATTAATCCTAAATGTTTCTTTTGTAGGACTGTTATCAAAGTAGAGAATTATTCCAGCAAGTTCAATATTAATGAGAATTAAGGTTAATTGGAATTTCACAAAGCATGCAAAATACAAGTAATAGTAATAATAACGATTATTTTTTCCTTTTATAGCACTGCAGTGTCTGAAGAACAGGCACACGTCCTTGGCCCATAGAATTTATAATCTACCTTACGTTTTCGGAGGCACCAGATGATAGACTGACTTGCCAAAGGGCACATGGAGATGTCACTACTATATTTCTGTACCTCAATACAAATACACTTGCCAGGTACGCTCTGTTAACTGTGTATTGTGCCAGTCCCTGCTGACCTTCAACCCTCAGTAATAGTAATTATTTACTGCTGTTTGAGGTATATTGACTTACATATCATTTTATTACTATACTACCAGTAGATATGGGTAAATCCGCCAAAATCCGTTTCCCGGATTTTCCCCTCAAACTCCATTTTGCGGTGTGAAATCCGCGGACGGATTTGGTAGGTTTTAATCCGAGTGGATTCATCAAAATTTGCCATTGGATACACCCCCTGGAAGGATTTGTACAATCCAGTCCCACGGATTCAGCGATCCGTTGGCGGTGACTGCTGAATCCGCGGATTGGATTCTACATATCCGGCCAGGGGTTGTGGAATGTATTGATAATAATAATAAATAATCTGCAAAACGCAAATCGCCCTTTTTGAGATTGATCCGCGGACCAAAGGAGCCGGGTCATCCGATGCGGATCCAAGGCAGCCTAAAAAAATGTGACTATCCCATCGCAATGATCTCATCATTGTAAAATGATGTCACAGCTTTTGGAGTTATGATAGAATTAGAGTATAGTTTTTCCTTGATCACATTTCCCGTTGGCAATTGTTCTGCACCCGTTTGTAAACAGTGACTGATCAGGCTCTAGAAATAACCCGCGTGTAGCACAGTCCGACTGAAGTGAGTTAGAAGAGATTACAAAAAAAAGGACTTTTGTTCAAAGTGAAATACGCACATATTTTTTAGTTTGTCAAACTTATAGCCAGCGAGATCGATGGATCCTTTTTATACTGGTCCAATCGACGGCAGAGGGAATCTAAATAGCATCCTGTTTTACTGTTTGACTGACTGGGCTCAGGTCTTGTGTGGAAATGATAACCTCTATACGTTCCCTCACATTAAAAAAACATTCATTACGTTGTGATAACATTAAGGCCCATATTTACTAAACTGTGCCATATAAAGACACCGTCCGGCGCCAGAAGACACCTTATGGCCCCATTAAAGCGAATGTCATAAGGTGTGTTCCAACGCCAGAAGGTATCTTATGGAATAGCACCTTACCTTACAGCACTGGAAAACACTATATGCCTATTTACTTGAATGGGCTGCACTGCATCTTCCAGCGTTGGAAAGAATCTTAAGGAGTAGCACCACTTAGTAAATATGTCCCAACGTCTTTTTTTTTTGCGGTATATGAAAACCGATGGCTTACAAAAGCATGTTGCGCCATAGTTGGAAAGCCATATGATGTGCGATCATACTTTTACAGTACAACAGCATTTTGAAAACCGCCAGCGCACCGCATGTGACACAATATGTCAGCAGCAATATTTTCAGAAGTGGCTGATGAGAGGGGGGAAAAAAATAAATAAATCAGAGAACAGCAGGAAAAACAAGTGCATGGCTGAAGAAAAGGTAAATGGTTTAAGAACTCTCACATCACATCTAAACTAGGAAAATAGCACTCACATTTTGAAAAGAGGAAGATAAGAGGTAAAGAATCAGATACAACCCCCTCTGAGATAACTTAAAGGAAAAAGGACTTGGCTCTTGAGGTCTTGAATGATCAAAACCCCTTAGTGGCACAAAGGCTTGCTGAGTGTGGTTGCACATACACTGTTCTATATATCATATGTTATGTTGTTTTATGTGTGGAGGAATCAGGCATTCAGATTCAGAACCCATTAGTGCCTCTGTACAAGTATCAAGAGGACTCAGTCATGTGCCTTATGTCCTCACAAGTATTATTTGAGCCAACTTACATCTATAAACAGATATACAGAAAAATCTATTCAAACGTCTTTTTTCATAAAAAAATAGCATCAGCTGCATAAATCCCATAAACATCTTGCTGTTTGTGCACCTCGCTTCTACAGCTCTTATTTAATATGATGAGAAGCAGGTTAATGCACAAGACCTGATGCATCAACTCCCATTTAGCTCCCATCATTAACTGTGCATTGCCCACCGCTTCTCACCATCTTGAATAAGAGCGGGCACGTTTACAGCACAGAGTCGATGAATAATTTCAAAGAAAAATATGCTTTGATGCAAATCAATTTTTATTTTTAAAATTCTACTTGCAGCAGTGTCAAATAAGATGCTTGTTAAGCAGGTTTAGTACATGTGACAAAGCACCAGCTAGAAAAGATTTATGACCTAGCAAAGTTTATGAAGATAAAAAAAGGGAATTGAAAAGATACACAGAAACAGCGGCAGAATGTTATACTTCCCATTATAATGTGTGCTTTTCTCCAACTACTCCAGAATTCTTCCTATTGACAATATCCACACTGTAAACTAATTCCCCCAGAGAGAAATTATTCTTAGGGCCAGATCTACCAAACTCTATTAAATCGGGGCGCATAATGTTACCTAAACCAGGAACAGACGTTATGGCCCTTATTCTGTAAGGTGTGATAAGCGCAGGTGACGTGCTATCGCAGAGAAGCCCCATTAACTTTTAAGGGGGCTTTTCTGCGATAGCACGTTATCTGCGCTTATCACACCTTACAGAATAAGGGCTTATATTCCCTGAGGTATCACTGCGTCCCCTTTGCTAATTATATGGAAAATGGCCATACTACGTCTTATTAGCATAGGCGTAATGTTACGTTATTGTAACATGACATAAGGTTACGTACGTCTTGGCGTTATTCCAATGTAGACCCTGAAATAGGTATTTAGTGCAAGTTGACAATAAGAGGTGAGGAGAGGGAAATAACACATTGGGCCTCATGCAGTAAAGTCCGATAGAAAAAAATCGCCAGGGATTTTAAATCGCCATGTTTGAAAGCGTTGCTATCACGGTATGCAGAAAGCCCCGAATACCAGAGTTAGCAACATTTGCAAACATGGCGAGTAGCCGGCGACGTGATCATTGACCTTCTGAAAAGGGCTCACCCGGCGAGTTGATTCTGCTGCAGAGAGAGAGCCGCCTCTCCCTGCGCAAATCTCGCGGGAAATAAATTACTTTTAATTAAAATATTATTACTAGTGTACGTGAGCAGGGGGTCTCCAGAGCAGAACCATGTTGATTTCAGGTCAGAGGACCCCCTGCTTCCCGAGATACAGGCCCCGTATGGGGTGCCGGTATCTCCTATGCATGTAAATGTCCCATGTCACGTGACTTGGGAAATTTACATGCACATACAGTACAGTAATGTGCAAAATAACTATTATCCAGATATGGATAATAGCTCATTTGCCCATTATTAAACAAAACATTAGGCAGCCAGCATAAATGAAGTAAATAAAACCATTCTACTTATTGAAGGGCGTCCTCGTCAGCATACTGCAGGGCCATGTCCTCTGTTGCCAGAAAGAATACATAAAAAATACAATGTAATGGCCCTTAACCCCTTAATCACCTTAGCAGTTAATAATCGCTATAGTAATTAAGGGGTTAACCCACCCTCCCCCGCTACCCACCCAGGAGGTCTAACCACCCAACCCGGACCCACTATACCCACCCGGTACCCATTGAGTAGCATAGTAGTACATCATACCCATATAATATGGGTATGATAAGCACCTATAGCAGTCAATGGTCACCCTAATACAAAAGCACGAATGTCCCAAGTACACAATAATCAAACATATACAACAGGAACCTAAGCCCCCAAAATAAAAAAATTAAAAGCACTAGCCAACCAATCAATTACCTAAATTAAACCACTAGCCATTATTTTCTTACATTGGATTGAAGCAGGGGGTTCCGGAGCTGAACCCCATTAATTTCAGCTCCGGGGATCCCCTGCTTCCCGGGATATAGACCTCCAAAGGGGGTGCCGGTATCTCGGAAAAGTGTCAAGCTCTCACATCACGCGGGCCAATAGGAAGTCAAACTTGATGACATCACGACTTCCTATTGGCCTGTAGGGTGCGTGAGCTGTGAAACTCCGGCATTACATGAACCTTGCTAATTACGACTCCCTTACAGAGGTAAGTATCTCTGGAAGCAGGGGGTCCCCAGAGATGAAATGAATGGGCTTCAGCTCCGGAGACCCCCTACTTCAATCCTATGTTAAAAACCAAAATAAAAACCATATACCCATCCACACGCTGCAAGAGCCATACTTCAGGTCTGGATGTGTTTAACCATAATTGACTTTTGTAGATATGCTGTTCTGTTAACGCCTCATTTGCATTTCATTATCACCAACGCCCATTAGTTCCGCAATGCTCTTTACGGGAGAAAACAAGACTGTTATTGTCCTTTAAAGATGCATCATTAATGTTAACGCGACGTTAAGTTCGGTGGACGTCACATAAAGCCATTCTGCACAGCGTTGTGTATCTGGGTTTTAAAGTATCTTTCTGCATTGATAATAAATAAATTAAAAACGCAGGATGCAAATTCCTCTGTTAATTTTAAGTTAATGGTAAAGTCGACTTGATAAATAGATACATAGAACTACAAATGTCATTTCCTTCAAGCAGTGCATTAAATCAGTGGTGCGCAAACTGGGGGCACGCCCTCCAGGGGGGGGGGCTAGACCTTTTTTTTTGGGGGGGGCGCGCGGCGTTTACAAAGGCCCCGCGCTGAGAGCGCAAGGCCTCTGTAAACTTACTTACCCGGTTTCAGTCACGTGTCTCTATGGCAACGCGGCGTCAAATTATGCCCGTTGCCATGGAGATATGACATCAAATTATGCCGCGGGTCACATGATGTCAGATGACCACGCAGCGTCATTTGGTGCAAAATTAGAGGTGGGGGGTGGGGAGGGCACCGCGCAGGGAGTTTGCGCACCCCTGCATTAAATGACTTCAGTGTACAGTACTTTGTGAATTCATCAGCCATGCACAAAATCCTTTAATGCAAATCTTGTCACATGTTATTCGGTGCACATTTATATACACATAGGCTGCATGGAGTAAAAGAGTAAGGCTGCGTTTATAGTAGAAGCGCGCGCTTCTGTCGCTCGAGTGATCTCTGCTCTGTGATCCAAGGTGATGGGGAGGCGTGGCAGAGGCGTGGCCGTGGCTGGTTCACCCTCATTGGCTGAACCGCTCACGTGACACGGCCGCCGCCAAAATCAAAATTTTCTGTCGGTTCAAAATTCTGATGACGTTGCAGCTTCCTATTGGTCCGCACTACGCGGGACTTTTAAAAAAGACCTTAAAACCGCCATATTTTAAAGTCAGCCAGGGCTCCTACCGGAAGCTACACGTACAGAAAACCCGCACTGCTATTGTTAACCTGTGAGGTGCTGACTGGATGGAGACGTGATAATATCGATTGGAGAAAAAGAACCCAGTCTTGTAGCACTCGTACACAGCAATTGTATAGTGATAAATTTAAAATACTTTATTAATAACTCTGAATAAAAAATAGGGTGTTAAAACGTAATTAAATACTGTGTAGAACAGCACGTGACTGTATCCTTTGGTAACCCACCCTGGTATAGGTGGGTAGATATAGTGTGATCCCTGATAGGTACTAGAGATCAAATGTTATAAATTATAGCGACCTAAAATGTATATTATTAGAATTATATCTACCCACCTATACCAGAACATTTTAACACCCTATTTTTTATTCAGAGTTATTAATAAAGTATTTTAAATTTATCACTATACAATTGCTGTGTACGAGTGCTACAAGACTGGGTTCTTTTTCTCCAATCGATATTAACTCCTACAGGAAGCACCTACAGAGGTCAGTATCTCAGGAAGTAGGGGGTCCCTGTAGCTGAAAACAATGCTGTTCAGTTCTAGAGACTCCCGGCTTCAAACCTATTAAAATAAAATTAAATAAAACACATACTGTATCTTGGACTGCTACTTTCCGACGGCTACATCTATAACATATAAATATCTGCCACAGCACTATAGACTAGTGGCTTTCAACCCATTTTTTGGTTAAGGAACCTTATAATTATGTAGCGCAGTTTCCCTCACCCTATGGGAGATGTGGCAGCTACTGAGTGTGTGGTGCTTTACCTGTGGCTCACAGGAGGCCTGAACCTCTGCTGCTGGGAGCCTGGGGTGTACCTGGATCATCTGGTGACAGCGCCTCCACCCGTGAGGGATCCTACCAATGCTGGATAACCCCGTCACAGGACAATGTAATAAATACACACTGGGTGTGGTATAACAGGTTTACTGAACAGGCAATAACAATAACAGAAGTCAGGCCTCACAGGGCGATACCCCACACAGTGACCCCAACCACGTGTCCACACCCCGGTGGGCTTTACCCCAAAGTACTGAGGTGCCCTGGGCAGCTAACCACCCGGTGTCCACAGGAGCCAACCCACCCAATGTGCGTGTAACTGCGCTGCCCACAGTAAGTGTTAGAGTTGGGGCACTTGTTGATGCTGGAGTACCCGGTAGCGCCGACTGAAGACAAGGGGCTGTCCGGACCCACGCCGTCGTCGTCAGCGATGAGTCCGCCTCCACGTGGGGTGGTAATAAGCTGGATGGTTCCACCTTGACAGTCTCTGTATGCGTTGGAGGCCTGGTCCCAGACCACAGGCCGCATCTGCTGCGCGGCGTTCTTTGCTGTGTCCCTGACACTGATGAGATAATGGGGCAGTGTCGCTGTCTAAGGGCCTGTCCCTGTAGCAGCCATAAACTTTACAGGAGAGTCGTGGTCTTACTGGGGCCTAACAGGGGGTCTCTAGCCTAGTGCAGGGGCCACAGACATCCTGCACATACACCCTCTTCCTACCATGTCTCAGCTCCGACTGGCGTAGTCCCAGACACGCCAAAGTATCTATTCTCGCTGCAGGGGATTACTGCAGCCCAATTCGCTGTTTGCCTGCCCCTGACTAGCAACCCCAGTGTCTTCTGGGGGCTGTAGTTCCCCATGCAGAGTTTATTGGTAATGGCTGTCGCTCTCTGGTCCTTTGCGCATGCGTGACTGCACTGCGCATGTGCGCTTACTCGCAACATGGTGGCGCCCTGCAAAGGGAGCTGCCGCACGCCCACCGCACAATCCGGCACCCCCCGAATGCCCCCGCTACCCGCCCCTCACTCTCCCCAGCCTCTGCTGCCAGCCGCTGCCGCCCAGGAGGTTAGCTGACAAAGGGGACCCAGGGGAACCTGGCCACAATTATATTGTAAAATTCTGCGAAACGAACCCCATCCCTCCCTAATAGCTCATCTGAGATCAGATGCTTTGTAATGAACCCCAACCCTCTCTAATAGTGCGTCTGAGATCAAATGTATTGTAAGGAACCCCAACCCTCTCTAATATCGCGTCTGAGATCAGATGCATTGTAAGAAACCCCAACCCTCTCTAATAGCGCGTCTGAGATCAGATGCATTGTAAGAAACCCCAACCCTCTCTAATAGTGTGTCTGAGATCAGATGCATTGTAAGGAACCCCAACCCTCTCTAATAGCGTGTCTGAGATCAGATGCATTGTAAGGAACCCCAACCCTCTCTAATAGCGTGTCTGAGATCAGATACATTGTAAGGAACCCCAACCCTCTCTAATAGCACGTCTGAGATCAGATGCATTGTAAGGAACCCCAACCCTCTCTAATAGCGTGTCTGAGATCTGATGCATTGTAAGGAACCCCAACCCTCTCTAATAGCGCGTCTGAGATCAGATGCATTGTAAGGAACCCCAACCCTCTCTAATAGCGCGTCTGAGATCAGATACATTGTAAGGAACCCCAACCCTTTCTAATAGCACGTCTGAGATCAGATACATTGTAAATTCTTCTGAACTTGGTACAATTTTCAAATCGCCTGAAAATTGCACAAAACACTTCTATAGACAGTAAAAAGATAGATCCCTTTCCTGTAAACTTACATTGAAAATGCAGTTCCAACTACAGTATATGTTAATTTTTTTACTGTGTAAAGATTTCTTCCCAAGTCAGTTTTCCCTTTAAGTTTTCGTGATGATGACTGCTTATTTTTGTTTTAGAATTAATATTTTCATGTAAGACAGACATATACTTGGTAAGGCCGTTAATTATCCAGAAATTGCGCGCGACTCCACCCAGCTTCAAAACAAAGCAATCCAATGAAAGCGCACATACTAATCGCGACTGTAGCGCTGCGACGTGCTGCAAAGCTTCTGTCTCATGAAGAGATCTGAGAATTTGTTTTTCACAAGCGACGGCCCCATCACGTGATTGGCAATGCCAATCACAGTGCATCGCAAACCAGGAAGTGATGAACTTGCCATGTCTCCCTGCAGTAGCGCTACAAATCGCTTCTGCATGTGCACATGTAGCGTCGCTACAATGACATCACCGGATCGCTCTGCAGCTCTGCAGCTTCTGGTATAATTGAGGCCTAAATTTGTAACTGTAACATGAGCAAACATACACATTAGGCCAGAGGTTTACATTTATTTGTATAAAACAAACTTATACAATATTATAAATACCAAACTACATAGGGAACAATAGGTAGGACATGAAATGAAATAAATAAGTTACATTAATTTATAAAGGGGTTCCAGATGTCCTCAACGAAACATGTTATATTGTGTTTCTTAATTGGAAACCACCTACAGGCGTTGGGTCTTGTTAAATAAATATTAAAATATCATTTCAAAAAATTGCTTTGACAATTGCTGGTAATCTGCAATAAAGGGCATCACGTGGAGATCACTTTCAAAATATGGCAGGTTTTACTACAATACATAAGGAACAAGGAAACAACGAGTATTGTTTATATACACAGTCTTACAATCTACAGTATATGCAGCTTACAATCTATGTGTTTGGTGCCTGTGACAAAGGGAGATAAAGTGACTCGCCCAAGGTCACAAGGAGCTGACACTGGGAATTAAACCAGGTTCCCCTGCTCTCAAATTCAGTGCCATTGTTTACAGAGTCAATATCCCTACTCATTCAACCACTCCCTGCCAATATATCATTGACTGGGTTTTCTCGCTTCAGAGGACCCCACACAGTGAGCCCGCCACACAGACAGTTTCTGGAGCTATGGACTTTGGCTTTTTCCGTTCTGGCTCCAGAGATATTAAGTCTGTACCTTTTAAGGAACCAACATACAGTAAGGATTCTGCATGAAATGATACTGTACGGTGTACTTGAAGAAGAAACCTATCACGTTCCAGGAGTTCTATCATTCCATCTACTGTATGAAGAACCCCCTATGCTGGTCTCTTAACTTGTAACACGTTTACAGTACACTGTGAGCTTTGTAAGGGTCTCTGCTGCCAGTTTGCAAAGGAGGATTTCCCGCACAATGTAGGCGTTAGACTCATTCACAGCGGGGCATTTGGTTACTATTAGATAATTAACCGTTTTAAAGATGGACAGCAAGCCAAGGGACTAGGTTACCATTAGAAAATAAACCCCTCTGTTTCCGGGGAAGCCCACAAATTATTAGGTTCATTTAAAAAAGCGAACCCCATTGTTGTCAGCATTGGAGTCATTTGTTGCTTTGTAATTAACCCCTTTTCTAGCGGAGAGGCCAGGAAGCCATAAGTTTAGTACTTGATATTTAACACATTCACTACTACAGGGGACACAGCACTAGCAGTAAAGAGGTTGACTTCTATGTAGTCAAATTTAGTAGCGCAAGCCGTAAAGTGTACTGAAGCGACAAAACTCAGGAGTGATACATGCGTTGCAGGCCCCTCGAAGAGAGAAAGGGTTAAAGATCATTTGCCACCTCTCCCCGGGGGCCGCCTCCCCAGGGCTCCGGGCTTCAGTCAGTGCTCTGAGATGGATGTCAGGGTCTTATCTCTGCGATTAGGCCATGCACAGAACACATTCTAAGCTCTTATCAACGCGTCAGGAGTCAGAGAGCACTGTTCACAGCTTTTTATCTTTGGAACGCAGACAAAGTCCCAGCTGATTACTCTATTAATTTGTTAATGAACCTGTCTGCGAGACAGATTCCCTACATGATCTGCCCCGACAAGATACTCCAAACCCCATAACATTCCACTCCTCCGCTATCCTAACCCCCTAAAGAATGTCTTTATGCATCATTGCAACACGCCTGTAACAGAGGGTGAGTCTATAACTCATTAAATACTAGATATTGAACCAACCTATAGGAATGGTCACCCAACCAGTGGTATGATGCTACCACGACAACACAGGAATGTAAGAGGGCTGCTTTTGTTATTACGATCCTGTCCTATGAAGTGGGAGATTGCCTGAGTGAGTGTCACAGTTCATGATGCAGTATCTTCCATTGGAGTAAATTAAAGTTACTGCATGGCCTTATGCCAGGATTCACTGACCTCTGACATGTGTTATCACATTACAATCCCTCGTTAACTGCCATTGACTACAATGTGTAACACAGTAACCGGTATCTGACATTAGCGAATCTTAGTGAGAAGCAGTGCTTTTTTTTGTAATATAAAAGGTGCTGGTACCCAGCCTCTTACCTTCTCCTGCTCCTCATCTCCCTGGCATTTTCATGATGTCACACCAAAACAGGAGTAACGGCAGGAATTCTAGCTAGCTAGGTACTGGGTGCTGCCTCAGTGTGCTTACCCAGGAGTATTTCCATGTCTGCAGGGGTTCCGGTCTTTCATTAATGCTATTTGGAGAAGCGCAAGTTCAAATCTCCCGCTTGGACCAACGCCAAACCTCGTTCTGAGAAAAGCCTCCGAGCCACCACATAGTTATCTTCCACGCTAACTCAGGGATGGCTGTGGAGCTGAGATCATAGTCATATGATCATAGGATACATAGTCTCCCGTCTCCATAGAAAAGCAAGGGAAATCGGGCAGGGACAAATCACAGCACAGATGCTAGGCCCGGGCCAATCATAGAGCAAAAGCTAGCCTTTGATGGAACAATCTTGGCTGGGGCAGTGATGGCATGCCTAGGACAGCCCACAGGGGTGGGTTTAATGAGAGAGGGGATTTCAAACCAGCCAATGGGAACAGCACCTACAGAGCTCATCCCCAGCAATAGTTCCCATATCCGGCCAAATATCTCTCACAGAAATAGGCACCTTAGTGTCTGGGGACGACAAAGGTTCTGCTCTTTGAGCCAACATCTCCTGGACCTGAGTACCGTCCATCCCCACTCTCACATTGTGTCTGACCCCGCACCTCCTCCTCCTCGATTAACAAAGCACAGCTTCCTTGCTGTGCAGGCTGGGTAAGTGCATTACCAGTCTCATACATCAAGAAACCACAGAAATACACAACAATAGATAGAATAAAGGTTTACACATACATAACACCATACAGTTTGGGGCCAGATGAGCAACAATAAGGTTGATTCCTGTGCTAAAACTGGAGTATCCATCCAGGTGGATAGGGGCAATGGCTGGGCTTACCCTTTACTATGAGAGCCGCATTGCCCCTACTGTCATGCCTACCCCTTTACGCTGAGATTTCTGGGGCAACAGCCCTATGAGGTTGACCCCCAGGATCAAAGCCAAACAGGCCTGGGCTGGGATCGTTCTCTCCCCCAAAAGAAACCAGAACAGGGTTGGTTTTCCAGTGTCTAGAGGGGTAGTTATCTGTTTATATAAGACTGGATGGTCCATATAGCCCTACTATCGCCTGGCACCTATGACATACGAGTCCAGCACAGAGGTGGTGGCATTGAATCCCACCAGGGTCACTCATGGCACTTAGAGCCTGACAGGATTGGAGTTCTGCCTCACACCTCCTTTGAGGGATAGATGTAGTCTCACAGGGGGAAGAAAGGTCACTGAGCAGGGAAGCCGGGAGGGCAACCCAGTCCGGTGGAAGACAAGCAAGTCAGGATCTTGGCAGTTTACCTCACTGGCCTCCTCCGGAACATCGTGGTGCAAGAACCGAGGTCCTGTGGGCGATGGGGTCCGGTTGATATGACCACAAAGAGATGAGTTGACGTCCCCTTGCTTCAGGCTGTGGGACACGGCTGCAATCTGGGCCACCTCTGTGTCTGCATAGCTGCAGATAAATCAGCCCAGATCACAGCTTAGCAAAATGTCAGCATCAAGGCCTGGGAGCACCCCATATCACGTATCTCTTGGCTCGCTCCCTAATCAAGGTGAACATGGACAATCCTTAGGGATCTATCTGCCAGCTTCATGTGGATACCCTCCCAGGATAAAAGATGCTTTAGCCTGACTATATCAGGTCTGACCCGAAATATGATGGCTCCGGTGTGCATCAAACTGGTAGCTGACCTCCGATAGTCACTGGATAGAGATACTGCTGCCGGATATCATTGAGCTCCATCCGCATCATGGGTCTCATAGACCAGAGCTAAAGTAATCTGTGGGGGCAATTGGGGTAGGGTTGTGTTCCTCTGCTGGTGGTGCCATCGCCACGTAAGCGAGTGAATGCAATGTGGGGTACGCAGCCCCTGAACGGGGGGAGCCTTCGGGTTGCCCTAGAAACACCTCATCTCTTGGGCAAACTTAACCGGCCGGGATCTGGAATTTAAGGGAGCTGGAGCAGATCTCCAGGAAGAAGATGCTGCGGGGGGTAGCTGATTGCCAGGAACTGGGGTGGTTGGCTGGATTAGTCGGCGGAGCTTCGGCGGGCCACCAGAACTCATCAGCCATCTTGGCTACCTCTTGGAATGTAACCATCAGTGATCCACTCACGGAAATCTGGTATATATTTTAGCAAGAATTGCTCTTTCAAGAAGTCCTAAAGTCCCTTAGCCTTGGTGTTGAGAGTTAGCTGGGATACAAATTCCACGTGAGAGTCCTATGATCCCTCGTCCAAGGCTTGGAACTGGATCCTGTAGGACACAGGGGTAATCTTGTACCGGGCAATCTGCATTGCCCCTATCATCACAAACATACCTACCTATGTCTGTGACAAATCTATTAATCCTATTTACGGCTTTCTTAAAATTGATTCACAGTGATCAGATTATGATAGAATTAGAGCTCCACTTATACTATTTATTACCAAACCACGCTTTCAAATTTATAAGCCTAGAGCGCCACATTCCTTTTTAATAAAATAAGATTATTGTAAAAAGACTGTCTCCCTTTCTAATTTTAATGCATACAGATTTTAAAAGCCTTTCTGAAACACGGTCCAAAAAGCTTTCCTGCAATGTTTGAGAGATTTCACATGCAATGAAATCCCACACAGTTCTGTCAGGCACTTCAACCCCAATGCACGAAGAATTGAAAGGATGGAATAATAAATATTTGTCATTATAGATCACGTTAATAGAGTTTTTGATGTAGCATTCCCTGTGCCTCTGATGGAAGGAGCTACTTTATGTTATGTGTCACCTAATAGGACTAACCTATGTCGTGTGCCACCTGATGGAGACCTACAGTGTGACACATGTTAACCAATGGGTGGCCCTATGCTCTCTATACACAACAAGTCATCAATCTGTAACGCTGGGCAAAACAATGACAAGACACAGGAACGTATCAAACCACAAAGCATTACAAGCAGTAGGGGTTTTTACTTTGATAAGTCTGGGGAAATTCTTTTGCAGTTGTTTTGCCCCAGTTTTGCAGCCGGGAGACTTTTATAAATCATATTTTTTTGATTGACGTTACAAGTTCGATGAAATTTGAAGTGTATTCACACATTAGTGGTTACCCGAAAAACTGGTGATTCTTGTGTCTTAGTGTGGTGCAAGAATTCTCTTACATTCATCTACAACAAATTCCATCAGAAACTTGCTCACATTTGAAAGGGGCAGCAGGCTTAAGATGCTTTGGCCAAAGGGTTAAACTAAATTACCCTTTTTTCAAGAGAATATATAGATATTGCATTGTGTATTTTTGTCACATTGGAAGTAGCTTTGGGCATCTATGTCTGTTTTTTGTTGTTCACATTTGATACCAAGGTAAAGTGTAGTGATTAAGAGTAGAGATGGGCCGTTTTTTTTTTGCGGATTTAAATCAGCCTCGGATCGTCTGGTTAATTTGATCCGTGGTTGGATCGTTAAAAATTTGGACACGGATTAATCCGCGGGTGTGAATATCTCTCAGCAGATTAATCTGTGTGTATTTCTAACAATCCGGCATTGGATTATGGATTCTGTGGATCGGATTCTTAGAAATCCTTCTGGAATCTATCCACTGGCGAATTTGGATTAATCCGCACAGATTTCTTTAGTGTGCAATCCGTAGACAGATTTTGTTGGGGAAGGGGGATGGATTTGGTCTAAAAAATATTCGGGGAAACGGATTTGGACTAGTTCGCCCCTCTCTAATTAAGAGTGAGGAATGAGAAAAATATTTGCAATTATTGGTTCAGTACAAACGTGGATCCCTCCCATTATAAAACTGGACCGAGTATTTTCTAGTACTATAATTCCTACCAAGACGTTTTACTGACGCAATTAGTACTAAATTTGCTCAATGTATCTTTTCATGGCATATCTAAGATGCTCTTTAAAAAATAGTGACATTGTCTTTTGTGACACTATATACATACATTTTTAGAATAGTACAGCAAGTTAATTTTTACGGGTTGCTGTGAGAATGAAATGCTGCTTTACATTCATTTACTGTCGCTGTTTAATGTGGGAGTAAATTCCATAGTTTGATTATTCTTCCATTAAAAAGGGAAATAGAACAGCACACAGTACTGCAGTAGCAGATTACAAATGGGGTTGGATTATGGATCAGACCATAGGCATATAATTGAGGTACTCCCTAGTCAGGATTCATTTTAAGCTACATGACATTAAGAAAACTATTTTTTCCCCTGAGCCTCAGGCACTAAAATTAGCAGATTATACCATTGTTGGGTTTGCTAAATGAATGAAGGTGTTCTCAGTCGATGAATGAGAGACTGCGTTGTCCATAACAGGCTGCACTCACTCCAATCTTTGGACCTCCATAACAATGATAGCAGTGTGTATCTCTCTCCCTCCCACATCACCAGCCTGAGTTTGGTATTTGAAAGTAAAGGTTAATTAACTTTGGCTGCCAGTCTGAACGGCTGTAATCAATTATCAGCTGGACCTTCGCTGGCAGTCAATTTGTAATTATCTTCATTTGTGATGGGTGAAGGGGGAGAGAGGATACTCTCTGTATTCACAAGGCTTATTGCAAATCCCTGGTGTACATGGTGAGAAAAAACAGCCGCCACCCAATATACAGAAGGACCAACCAGAGTGAACATGAGTGCAACATCACTTCAGATATTTAGAACTTGTCCATACTGCAGCTGTTAAAGTATTTTTTGTGTTAACTGTGTTAGAACTAGAGTATGTAGCAGAATTCACAGGCATAATGAATCCCTCGTCTGATCAATATAAAATCTAAATGATCTAATCTTCTGAAGTAGGGTTGCCAGACGTCCTGTACAGTATATACGGGATTGTCCATTATTTCATTGACTTGTCCCGTTGTCCCGAAAAAGGCCTGTCGGGGTGGATAATTGTCCCGTATTTTACTACCTTGACATGAAATGCTTGAACTTAAAATGACTGTAATGAAAACAGTCCCAAAAACGTAATAGATTTTTTACTTGAGTGTAATAGTTACCTTTTCTGGTAGATGTCGCCTTACTAAGTTATTAAAATAATAAAGTTAGGACACTGCCTGGTCATCTCATAATACCATAACACCCATCCCTATAGCCGTTACTTGTTCTCCCACCTCTACTTGTTAGTTCTGTGTGCGGCTTTTCCCGTCAAGAGCAGAGATGATAAAAACCAAAGAATAAAGTGGTCAAGCAGGAGATAACATTCAGCTCTAAGCATTTGCAAACCATTCATCACTAATTATGATGTATGGGAAAAAAAAAAGGTAGTGATAATAGCGCTAATGCTTAGAAACTAATTAGTGTTGTCAATATACAATAATATGTGACATAAAAAACCCATACATTTAGGCCAGGCTGCCAAGGGGAAAAAGACTGACCAATATACGTCACATACAGTAACATAAAAACAAATGAACCTGGCGCCTGAAACAGTATTAATTACAAACAGTGTGGAATTGGGCCATATTTAAATGTCCAGTTTAGATGGTCACCGCGGTGATCTTCAGAAAAGCCACACGAACAGTTTCACAACATGTGGGAAAAAGAACGTAGAGAACGCGCGCGACCGTTTTGAACTGTGAGGAGAACACGGGGAAAGTCAGATCAGCCACACGGGCAGTGTCGGCGTGAACACCCCGGAGGGACTCTTCCAACCATGGTTGCCGACCACGAGGCAAACGCGAGAGGGACCCGACCACTTACATCTTCGGTGCCAGGCAAGTGCTCTGGCGGAGTGTCCCTTTACTGTTTGCAGCCAGCTGCCCTGGATAGTGACTATCCCATATGCTTATTTAATCCTAATTGCTGTGAGTAGGATTTCAATTTTTCCAATTGGATGATCAGTTGCTCTGTTTACTATCTCTATGGTCATATTTTATATATCTTAATAAATAGCTTTTCTAGCTTACCACTAGGGGTTGTCTTAATGTATTGTTAGATTGTCCGTCTGTTAGTTGGTCTATGTCAGTATGTCAATGCCTGCCGTGTTTAACAGTAATATGCTATGATATTCTCTGTATTCTTTTTCCCACATGTTGTGAAACTGTTCGTGTGGCTTTTCTGAAGATCACCGCGGTGACCAT
The DNA here is from genome assembly GCF_040206685.1 of Ascaphus truei. Lineage (NCBI taxonomy): Eukaryota > Metazoa > Chordata > Amphibia > Anura > Ascaphidae > Ascaphus > Ascaphus truei. The sequence goes on from NC_134488.1 coordinate 12,014,443, forward strand.
CTAAACTGGACATTTAAATATGTTCAGATCCCACTGTTTATAATTAATACTGTTTCAGGCGCCGGGTTTATTAGTTTTGTACTAATTATGATGTGATACTTTCATACTGGATTTTGGCGTCACGTATAATAGAAACGTAAATGGGGCAACTCTAAAGGCCATAAGCAAAAAAAGAGGTTTTTATGAGAAAATAAACTAAAATGGTGTTGATTAACCTTATAAAACGTAGCAAGTTGTTCAAAGTCCTATTAGCCTTATTGTCCTGGGAAAATGTAGAAACATCATAAGATGTGAGAGACCTGATTGGGGTACATAGTGCATGCAAAGCATAAGATGTGAGAGACCAGATTGGGGTACATAGTGCATGCAAAGCATAAGATGTGAGAGACCTGATTGGGGTACATAGTGCATGCAAAGCATAAGATGTGGGAGACCTGATTGGGGTACATAGTGCATGCAAAGCTTTCAGAATCTTAGAGGATTCTGCTTCACATGAAAAATATATGAAACTATGTAGACTAAAAGTACTCAATATGTACACCGTGGAATAAAGGAACATCAGAAGGTATATGCCGGAAACTTGCAAATTAGGTTATAAATAAGGTACAAGATGCAACAAAAAGAGGAATGTTGGAGAAAGCAGTCATGCTTTTAAGATAGAAGATGGCTCAGGGGAAACAGATTGGATCACTTAAAGGCTAGTGGATTCATGGAAGAGTCTCGTACCACCATGTTGAAATCCAATACAGTAAGGGAATTCCAAAAATAGTTTGGATAGACAGAAGTGTATTCAAAATACGGAAAAAGCCAGAGATCAAAGAGGTCAGAGGGTTACATGAGCATGGTAAATAGTCAGTCTACAGTGTAGGTGGACTCAGCAGGCTTTATGTGCTGTCAATTTCTATGTTTCTATTTTAATCTTGGTGTCTGTGTAGCCCAACATTTAAAGGAACTGGACGTCTAACCAAAGTCTCAAACATTTAAGATCAATGGTTTTCCCACTAGGTCATTGTGTAACAATTTTGGCTGCTCAAAAGCCATAAATAGCCCAACATTTCTGATTAGTCACGATGTTCAATCGCGGACTGGTTCCAGTAAAACCATTATGTGTGCGTGCAAACACTGATCTTGTACTGGTACAAGTGTGGTAAAGTTTATTAATCTGCAACCATTTGTTAGTATTCACATTAATCAGCTCCCCATAGAGCAGCCAGTGTGTTGATGCACTAAACCACTATGGACAAAAAAGTAACATGTCAAAAACAGATCTCCTTTGAAACAGGATTAGTTGTGCCTGCATTGTTTTACTCTGTTGGGAGTTGTGTTCATTAGCAGCACTGTATGAGAATAAACGAAAAGTGTAATTAGTTTCGCACCGTGCACAACTTCATCAGTCTCCAAACTCAGATATACAGTACACCCACAAATGTGTTTCTCCGGCTTTACTTTATTCTCAAAGGATTATGTATAAAACAAAAAAAGCAAAGAGAACCTGCTCAGCAGACCTGTATGTATTTGACACCTCTGCCCCACTGTACCAATGTTCTAGTCATGTGATGCTTAAGATCACCTTTTTTTTCTGCATTTCCAAAGCTACCTGCAGAGCAGTGATGGGAAGATTCTGTAGGACCTAGACTCAAATTGAATAGAGGTCAGCAGGTAGATAATCATATCACACGTAAAGAGAACACCCGCACAGCTATAATTTTAATGAACCAGAGTGAGGTGCTGACTGGGTGGGAACATAGGTGTACACAAAAGAAAAAGGAACCCAGTCTTCAAGCACTCTTTCACCACTATATGTGTAATTATAAGGTTAAAAAGACTTTATTGATTATCAATGAATAAAAAAAGGGGGGTTAAAATACAATTAAATAGTAAATCAACAGCACGTGACTGTATCATAAGTAACCCATCTATGGCTAGGTGGGTAGATGTACATATGGAGATCTCTAATAGATTTTTGGGATCTAGTACTATGTTGATAGCTACCTAATGATATAGGTGGAGGGGCCGTTTAAACCCACTAGGCAAAGTGTGTCTCAATAAAGATGTATCAGGGCGTATGTAGTAACGCGCTGTGAGGTAGACTTTGTATAGTGTGTACAGTACATTAACACACTCTAGCATGTTGTGCGGGAGTCGAACCTATAAATTGAATCCCCGTATTGTGGGTGTTTGGACTAACCGAAAAACCTCAATCAGTAAGGTATAGATACTTTGAGGTTTTGGTGTGAGATCATATGGCATAAGTAAGGCACTGAATTAGAACCACTATAGTACTGTTGTTGCAGAGGGTGTATTGTGGATAATCTGTAAACACTATGCGCAGATCACTGTGGAAACGTATTTAGAATAATTCTAAAGGCAGCATATACATGCAACGCTAGTGCTAGTAAAGACACATATACACTCCTGCCGGAGACTGTGTCCTCGTGGTCTATCAATGGCAGCTGTTGAAAACAGTTCTTTTACCTCAGGTAGGTGCGGTGTATTTAGTAAATGCAATCCCCCAGCACACGCAGAAAAATAACCCTTAATAAACGGGATACTTGTGTACAGATAATCATATCAACAAGAAAAAATGCTGCCCAGTGCTCCAAAGAAGTCAAGTTCCGTTCGAACTAAAGTATATGTAAGTTCTATATAAGCATGTAGGGACTTGTATTATCTTATAGTATTTCAATATGAAAGAAAACGCCTACCCAGGCCTTATAAGTAGAATAAGGTTGGTAACTTACCTCCCGAGTAGCCCCGGCTCTCTGGCGTTGCTTCTCCATTCACGGCTAGCAGCCATGCACAGGCTTGCAATGGTGCAACTGGAGTTTATTAATTGAAGTCCATCCCACTAGCATGCCTCCAGTAAACACAGAATGCAGGTAAGAAAAAAAACTTTGGAGCAACAGCTGACAAGAATGAGCACCGGAACCCGACTTAGTAGGAAAATATATCGTGGTTTATTAGTTCATAGAACAAAGATTCAAAAACGTCCACAAAGATCTCCCACGCGTTTCGCACTGCCAATGTTGCGGCAAAGTTTTCTTCTTACAGTTCCTAGATAATCAGATTAGAATGCAACAGCATAGTGCAGTTGGATTCTAAGTAATTCAAGAATGATTAAGTACTATATTGTAACTTTTGTAGTGAATACAAGTTGTCTTTAAAGCATAGCCGAAGATGCCCATAGGGGGTACTTATTAAAGTCATCTGTCTACAAAATTGCTGCACTCACCAAGATGATGTTGTGAAAAAAAGTATTTATTCACACCATGTGAAGTAACCAAACAGACCCATAGTTGTCCGAAATGTTGCTCAAACGGTTATGTTTGGTTACTTCACATGGTGTGAATAAATACTTTTTTGACAGCATCCTCTTGGTGAGTGCTGCAAATTTTTCTATTTTCTATATTGTTTTGGACTGGTTTGGGATCACAGCCTTTCAGATGGCACCCCATATTAGCCCTTATATACCATTTTTTGTTTTTCGAGTGCACCAGGCATCATTGTATTTTTGTATATATAGTGATGCCCACACCAAGTTGTAGAATCTTTTAGTCCAAGATTAAGGCAGGAAACGTAGTATTTCTCTATATGGGGTTTATTTACAGGGATAAATAATACACTAACAGACCCACCGTCCCTTTAAGTCAAAACAAAATCATAAAATAAACTCCTACTCCTCTTAGGAGACTAACTACACATTTAGCTTCAACCCTTACTAACTGGATGGGCAGCTAAACTGGGTACTACCCCAAAGAGGTACACTGGCGACACACTTTATTCGAGCTCGGCTAGTCCCACGAATTCGGGTATACTCGGGTGTATTGAGGTTTGTGACTGTTTTCTGCCCGAGTGCATTGCGTTATTTTCCAGGCAGGGATTGAAGCATTTTATTCCCGTAGGCTGCAATACTGCACAGTATATATATATATATACTGCATTACAATTCATGAATTTATGCCATCTGGTAGACACGCGAAGCATTGCAGCCTATTAAATCCTAATCATTATCATTTAACAGATCAGCCGCCCGTCAGCCAGGCATGAACCATGGCTGGGAAGGCAAACGCAACGGGGCTCGTCTGAGGTGAGGAGCGGCGCATTCCAGGTATCTGCCAGGTACATACTGGGTATTTGCTCGAATAAAGTGTGTCGCAGCAGTACTATTATAGCTGAACATATATAGTTTCTGAACAGAGCAATAAGTGTTTTGCTTATCTGTAACTCCAGGGTTTGGAGCACATGTCCCCGCTTAAGCACGGCCTCATATCCTTTATTCCTAGGGGAGCTCGGCCCCAAGAGGGCTCAGAGAATCTCTCCTCTGTAAGCCCAATGTTAAGGACAGGACATCCACGCTTCAGCACGGTCTCTCGTCCTTCCTTCTTCCTGGGATTAACAACCCAGGCAGTCCCAGCAGGCTCCGCGACCACCGTCCAGTCGGCCTAGGGGGCCTGTGCCAGCTTCCACAGCTGGGAGAACTCTTCTCTATCCCCCTTCTCTGGGAACAGCAGCCAGTCTCTCAGCATGGCAGCTCTGTGTCTCGCGAGATTCAATACAGAATCACCCTTTTGACTGGCTGTGGATTGAAGAGAGTGATCTGAGTGCTACAGCCATGATCCCACCCACAGCGGAGCTTGGGACTGCACCAGGTGTGTATTGACATCACTTCTGGTCATTGGCAAAGCGGAAGACGCACAACATGAACTACACGCGGAGAGACCATGAGGAGTATACTGAGCCGAGCTGGGGGCTGTCTGAGTATTATACTCAAATCTGCGAGCTATCAGCCATTGTTTGTGAGTTGAACCACAATTGTTTTTATTAGTGTAATAAATTGTTCAAGCAATATTACACCAGGAGAGCGCGCCTCTCTTTTCCCTTCCCATATATATATATATATATAATTTATGACGTCTATCCCGCAGCATCTCTGATTAGTCTCATGTTCCAGACTTTCACCCACTAGTAGGAGAGACACAATGGCATACACAACTCTAGACATTCTAATTGACAAGCAGTTGAGAAAATCAACTGAATCCGGAAGGATCTAAGGAACACACTAAAGAAAAGTCCTGAATCTGCACATAAATGGAATATCCAATGGGGGCCAATTAACAATTATATATTCGCTCTGCCCAACTGACCTCAGATAAACCACTCATGGCTACACTGTGCTACGGAATGGGAAGATCATTTTTTTTTGTTCAATGGCTCACCTCCTTAAATCCTTTCTACTGTATATTTAGTCTACAGAGAGATGGATAGATGTGTATGTATATTTGTGTGTACATTACCAGGTATGAGCTATGGGTAGGCTGGCAGAACTGTGAGTGTTTGTATTACCTGCAGTGTGTCCCGCTTCTGTCCAGGGATCGATACGGCGCTCGGCTAATCACCCTCTGTCCCAAGCACATCACTCATCGGGCCGCAGTGGACACTGAGTAATCACGCTCATTATACACAGGATCAGAGGCAGGCTGCAGATCCCAAGGGCACCTGGCTGATGTGTTACTGTGTAGCCTCACTTCTGACAGGGGCACAACTAAAACTCAACTCTTGACTTTTCTTCTCTTTTTCCTGACCTTCAAATATTTTTTTTCTCTTTCCCTCTCAGTTTCCTCCTAGTTTCTCTCTTTTTTCAGTCTTTATTTCTTCTGCTGCTCGTCTTATTCCTACTAGCCCAATCTTGCGCTATCATTTTTGACACTATCTTTAGACTTTATTCCCAGGACTCATTTAAAGACAGAAGAAGAAAGTAGCCGTGGGCTGCTAAATGGGGCTTAAAATGCATAGCAGTCAAAAGAGTATTACTGGGCTTATTAAAAACAGCAGCGGGTTCCTTTTTTTAAAGGAGCAATCCAAGCGGGCAATTAAAAAAAAAATGTAAATTAAAAAAATTAATGGGGTTATACTTTTTTTTATATTAAAAAGCTAAAAAATGTGCCTGTTTTGATCACCTCTTTAAATGGCAAAACAAGCCAGCGATTTTTCCCCCAAAGTTTTTTACATAGGATTGAAGCAGGGGGTTTCCGCAGCCGGACCCCATTAATTTCAGCTCTTGGAGCCCCTTACTTCTAGTGACTCTTACCTCTGTAGTAAGCGCCAGTAGCCGCTCTGCTCGGCTAGCAGGGATCACATAATGGCCGCTTTTGAAAGCTCCCATGCCCAATGGGCCAATAGGAAGCTGTGATGTCATGATGTGTGGCTTCCTATTGGCCCGTGTGGAAGCTGTGATGTCATGCGGTGCGGCTTCCTATTGGCTCGTGTGACATTTTAAAAAGCAGCGCGAAACTGGCACCTGCTAGGGAGTTAAGTATCTCTGAAAGCACGGGGTCCCAGAACCCCATTAATTTCAGCTCCTGAGACCCCCTTTGCAGAAAATAAGATCACTGGCTCGGATTGCTACCTTAGTAGGGGGTAATTTACCTCTAGTGGTAAATAAACATGCAGCAGTGTAATATATATATATTAACACACATATTCCCAGGTAGCTCAAACTCCTGCACCCACCACATCATGAATATATATTTATGTCAAAAGGAGTGCTACTGAGCGTGGCAAATGTATACAACAAAAGACAGAGGTGCCCAATGCTACATCAAATTGACAAAACATACATGGTAATAAGTATAAAGTTTAAATACTTCAATAATAATTACTTGGTTATATAGTAATCTAGCTCTAGCGGTAAATAATAATGCAGCAGTGTAATATATATATATATATAAATTAAAATGTCAGTGTGACAGACATATTGCAAGAAGAAATGACCATCGTGGGACAATGATAGTGCTTGACTTGATTCCAAGAGAGATAAAAAGACCAAGAGGACGACCGAAAGTTAGGTGGGAAGATGAAATCGGAAAATGTGTTGGAGCGACGTGGAGAAGAGAGGCTTGCAACTGCAGTACCTGGAAGATCACTGGGTGGACAAGGGCTGAAGTAAATATATTGTGAGGATTCGCCATCCTGGTGGTCGCAGACCATCTCCTCACCTCAACAAGCCTTCCGTGACGGATACCCAGCATGCGCGGTTCCATGGTCCCAGTACGCCCGCGCGGACCTTGCGCACTCTGTACAACCGCCCGCGGATTCTGACCCCGCCCCATCACTGTCACACGACGTGGACGTTCGGCCACCCTCCCTGCTGACACGCGAGTCAGGCCCCACCCTCTGACCTCCGTGACACGCGTGGGTCGGCGCGTGACTGGCTCCGCCCCTTCTGGCCCCAGGAATCGGAATGGGAGTGACGCGCAACCTAAACTCCACCCCCTGGCTTCAGTGACGCGCACAGGACGGCGCGCGAGCAGTTCCACCCTCAATCCTGATTAGGCTGTATCATAGGGCACACCTGTGTGCACCAGCAGCCAATCAAATTGCACTTTCTGGTTCCGCCCTGGCTGGCTATTGGAGGCTCCTCCTTTATATACCTTCACTCTGCAGTCAGTAATCGCTGAGCATAGTCATTGTGACGCCGTGCCTTGCCACATCCTTGTTGTTTATTCTGCCTTGCCTTGCATGCACCCTGCTAGCTCTTTGGACTCCGCTTCTCTCTTCTCCTGATCCGGCTTGTACGACGATTATCCAGTCTCCAGTCCTGACTTTGGCTAAGTACTCCAACGATCCGACATTCTCCTATCCTGAACCTGGCTACGTACCCTGACTATCCGATACTCTCCAATCCTGAACCTGGCTACGGACTACGACGATCTTAAACTCTCCAATCCTGAACTTGGCAAGTACCGTAACCATTCCCCAATCTATAACACTGACCTGGCTTGAACGACTACTCTACATCCTTGGCGTGGCTGTGGGTCAGCATTATCCAATCCCCTACCTCAGCACCGCGGTCGCACTTCGTTTGTGGTGAGCTACGCGTTACATATAGCTATAGAGATATAGATATATATGCATTTTTTAATATACAGCAGATAGACAGATGGATACGCTTGCCAAAGTACATTATACAGCATTGAAAGCAATATGATTTTTTTCCTTGATACATGTGATGCAATGTGCACCACTTTGCCCTAATGTAGACCCCATAGTATTACAATGTATGTGTGTGAATATAAATATATATATATATAAACTGTAAATATTACTGTATATTCATTTGCATGTCTTAGACAGGTCTGCAACCCTGTCTTTCACCATTATCGCGCAGCATACAGCACTTCCACTGCAGCAAGGGATTCTGGGAAATGACATGCAAATGAGCACTCAGTGCCACCTTTTATCTCAAGCTCACATTACATGAACAACCCTTAAGCCAATACATGCTGCTTTGAACACAGCTTTTAAGCAAGGGCTTGGTTGATGTAAACCCACTCACAGACATGTTTCAACCTTGATGGGTATCATCAGTGTTAGGTTGGTTGCTGGCATTTGCTGGTTTGAGATTAAGAGTAGGTAATTACCACACTTATTAAGGTTATGGTGGGTAAAAAAAGTGACAAAAACCCTCCACAGTAAAGCATATAGCAACTGTAAATATTACTGTATATTCATGTGCATGTCTTAGACAGGTCTGCAACCCTGTCTTTCACCATTATCACACAGCACTTCCACTGCAGCAAGGGATTCTGGGAAATGACATGCAAATGAGCACACAGTGCCACCTTTTATCTCAAGCTCACATTACATGAACAACCCTTAGCCAATGCTTCTTTAGACACCGCTTTTAAGCAAGGGCTTGGGAGATGCTAAGGGTTGTTCATGTAATGTGAGCTTGAGATAAAAGGTGGCAGTGTGTGCTCATTTGCATGTAATTTCCCAGAATCCCTTGCTGCAGTGGAAGTGCTGTGTGCTGCGTGATAATGGTGAAAGACAGGGTTGCAGACCTGTCTAAGACATGCAAATGAGCAGTGTTCGACAAACCTATACATTTGCACGCCCCGGGCGAGTGGATTTAACATCTTGGCGAGCTCCTATTGGCCCAAGTAGCACACGTGTGGTACTAGGTGGCGAGTAGATTTTTTTGTTAGGCGAGTAGATTTTTTGGTGATTTGTCGACCACTGCAAATGAGCATACAGTAATATATCCATTTGCTATATATATATATATATATATATATATATATATATATATATATACAGTATATATATATATACAGTATATATATATATATATATATATATATATATATATATATATATATATATATATATATATATATATAAAGCAGAAAAAAGCCGTGTTAGTCCAGTTGCGATAGTGCAGAATAAATGATATTCGGTGATACCTTTTTTATTGGACTAACAATTTATGTCATAGGACAAGCTTTCGAGAGTTATCCTCTCTTCTTCAGGTCAATAGATTAGCCATAGATTCATTTGTATATCAGTATTGCTTGACCTGAAGAAGAGAGGATAACTCTCTAAAGCTTGTCCTATGACATAAATTGTTAGTCCAATAAAAAAGGTATCACCTAATACTGGAGGACTAATTTATTCTGCACTATATATATATATATATATACTCATTGTGGTCTGTCCCGCTGCTTTGATGACTCAAGTACAGCAATTATCCCTTTTTTGCAGTGCCGTCTTAGTTACTTGGGGCATCAACGGTTCCAAGAATGTCAACGGTCTCCCACTAAATAAAATCTCCTGCTGCCAGAAACACGCATGCAGTTGCTATACTGGCTGCTAATGGGTTAAATGTAACTATGTTTTTGGTTTAGAATTCCCAAACTTCACTGTTAGTCTCCCAAGATCTTACAATTGTGGCTTGTGAGAAGACCAAATGCCAAGACCCTCCTCCTATATCCGAACCGCACCAATATTACACACACACCATATCACTGCATACTGTACTGTGCATGTCTGGACGAACTAAGGGCATGGTGCCTTATGCATAAACCCAAAGCCATCATTCGTACAGAAACATGGCTAACCCCTAAAACCCCTGATGCAAATATCGCCATTCAGGGATACTTCATATTTAGGAGAGATAGGTCAAAGAGAGGAGGAGGGGTGTTATTTTATATTGCAGACACATTACAATTTACACTGTTAAATTGCCCCCCAAGCCCACCCTCTTTTGAAATTCTAGTTGGCAAAATCTGCCTCCCTTTTTCTAAGCCCATCTTGCTCGCTGGCATCTACCGCCCCCCTAATGTCCCTCTACAGTCCCTGACTGATATCACCCAGTTTCTTGGCTCCATTTCCTCTCTGAATGAGAAGAGTGAGCTGCTAGTTCTTGGGGATTTCAACTTCAATTGGCTTGACCCTAAAAACCACAAAATCCAGATACAACTCAAGTCACTTAACCTATCACAACTCATTTCCCAACCCACATGGACAAACCTGAAATCGCATAACCATTTCTTGCTAGACTGGATTCTCTCCTCAAACCCCAGCAGAATCCAATCCTCTGGCATCCTTCCTGATATTTTCAGTGACCATGCAATAGTGTACTGTGTAAGGAAAATTAAACCGCCCCATTCAAGCCCTAAAGTTCTCCTCATTAGAACATTTAAAAACTTTAACCCACAACAGTTTCTGGATGACCTTACCAACTGCCCATGGCACAGAATCGATTTAATTCCCGACCCTAATTCTGCGCTCGACTATTTCCAATCCGAGTTCTTAAAACTCTGCGATACCCATATTCCACTACGCAAAATAAGGGTACGGGGGCCCACCTTCCATGGGTTACAACTGACCTTATTGCACTCTACCAGCTCAGGGATACCTTGTAGAAAAGCTACAAAGTAACTGGTACTACCAAGGATCTCAATCACTACAGATGCATGCGGAACATGTGCACAAGGCAAACAAGGAACGCAAAAGCACAATATTACTCTGACATCTCCACCAAAATACATCAAACCCAGCTAACTTCTGGAAGGTTATCAACAATATATTCCAGCCTCCTAACCTTCAACAACCAAGTAATATCACTAAGGGTTATATTACTCTGACAAACCCCACTGACATTGCAAATGCATTCAATGATTACTTTGTGGGGTGTGCTACTAACTTATTAGCGAAACGCAGCCCAAACCACAAACCTGAATCTCATCCTGGGAGTACCCACATAGCCCCACCCCCTCACAACATTGCCCACAATTTTCAATATGGCCCAGTATCTGAAGAGGAGATTACACAAGCGCTCCTCAAACTAAAACTAAGCAGCCAATGCGGACCTGACTTACTACAATCTAGGTTCCTACGACTTGGTGCCCCAGCCATTGCCAAACCAATTGCTTCCATAGTCAACTCTATCCTGTCTGCAGGCCATATCCCTAAGACCTGGAAAACTGCCAGAGTTGTCCCAATCTTCAAAAGTGGGGACAAAAACACTGTCTCAAACTACAGGCCAATCTCTCTTCTCCCAATTCTATCCAAAGTCATGGAAAAATGTGTCCACTCCCAATTAAGCGATTACTATACCAAGACAAATTTACCTAGCCAATTCCAATCTGGCTTTCGTCCCAAACACTCCACCGTAACTACCCTGCAAAAAGTTTGCAATGAAATCCAGTGTGGAATGGAACGGGGACAACTCACTGGTGCAGTATTCCTAGATTTTGCAAAGGCTTTTGATACAGTTGATCATGCTATCCTGCTTAACAAACTCCAGAGCTCTGGAATAGGGAAGCATGCTTTAAACTGGTTTCAGTCCTACCTATCAGGAAGATCCAAACATGTGTCCATCTCAGGCTCTAACTCCAACCCCCTGGATATCACCTGTGGTGTCCCGCAAGGCTCTGTTCTGGGGCCCCTACTCTGCTCAGTATACATTAATGATCTTCCCACAGCTTGTAAGGAAGCATCAATACACATGTATGCAGATGACACAATCCTATATGCACACAGCCATAGCCTCTCTGACCTTGAACACATACTTCAGCCTGACTTTTTGAGACTCGAAAACTGGATTTCCCAAAACAAACTGTTTTTAAACACTGACAAGACTGTAACAATGGTATTTGGGACCAAGGCTAAAAAATTTTAAGCTGCCAGTGACTGAGCTCCAGATTAGAACCAACGCTAACAAAACCCTAACCCCTGTCACTAGTTTCAAATACCTGGGCTTAGGTTTGACTCCCACTTAACATTCGGAACGCACATTGATACCCTGACAACCAAGACCTATGCCAAACTAGGGGTACTTTACAGGAACAAATCCTCCCTAAGTCTCCTGGTCAGAAACCGTATCGCATAGCAGATGCTAGTGCCAATTATTGACTATGTAGACATAGTATATGGCTCGGCACCTCAAACCCACCTTAGCAAACTTGAAACCCTCTACAATTCAATTTGTCGTTTTGTTCTCCAATGCAACTACAACACACATCACTGCGATATGCTCAAAGAACTAGATTGGTCATCACTAGAGTCTAGGCGCAAAGTTCACCTTTCCTGTCTTGCCTTTAAATTCTTTCTGGGCAAGCTACCCAGCTACCTGAACAAGCTCCTCACCCCTACCACATGCAGCACTTATCACCTGAGATCAGACTCCAAAAGACTGTTCATGGTCCCAAGGCTCAACAAAGTATCCGGCCGCTCCTCCTCCTCTTACCGTGCACCCCAAAACTGGAACAACCTACCAGAGACTCTCACATCCACCACCAGTTTAAGTTCTTTCAAATCTAAGGCTGTCTCACATTTTAATCTGGTCTGTAACTGTTTCATACGCCCATAATAAAGAAAATATATAACTCTGCATGCAATGTCTTGTATATAATGTATACCCTGTTCATTTATGTAACTGTATTTGTAACCAAGTATTATTTGTCTTAACTCTGTGCCCAGGACATACTTGAAAACGAGAGGTAACTCTCAATGTATTACTTCCGGGTAAAATATTTTATAAATAAATAAATGTCCGCCATACTGCTCCAAACCCCCCACCAACCTACACAGCCTCGTCCCATCCAGCTCTCCTCAATCTCCTCTTTGGTAAAAAAAACAGCATGACTTTTTGGTGCCAAAAATGGGGACGTTGCTGAATTTCCTATGTGCTGAAGAGTGCTTGTAATCAGCTAATAGATGTACAAATGAAACCCGCCACTATATGATACATGCGTATGTAATATGTATATGGTGGCTGTCTACCTCCAGAATGCTAGGGACAGTTTCAACAAGCCTCGGCTGGGCAGATTATTATCATGGTACTAGTCATCCAGGTGCCCTCGTAGAAGTTCTTTTACAATGAAGATATGAAACCAAAGAGTTGCTGACCTATCCTTAGTCACATAGAGGCACGTGGTCAAGCAATGTTTGTGCAATGTTTTTTGTATGTATACCCTTAACTTTATATAGCTGCCAAATCCTTTTATATTCAGATATGGAGTTATATCGCCACCCAGTGGTATCATGCTAAAATTGCCATATCCTTGATATCCTCAGGAAACCTTACACAACTTCGCCACAAAGATGACCGTCTGAATCTCCATAATCTCCAATACTCTTACAAGTATGCAACTACGCCAAGGAAAATAGTATGTGCATCGCATTAATTACACACTCCTGCAGAGAACATACTCTTCATCCTTTCTTCGATACATTGAAACGTATATCGAGCTAACAATAGTTGATCCCTGACACAAAGAAAACATTTTCTTTAGCGACAATTTGCACTGGTGTCAAATAAGAGAGTCGGTGACTGCGGTTTTTCCATTTGCGGCTGTGGTGCAGAAATAAACACCAGCCAGTCTTAATTTCAATGTAACACGGTTAATAACAGGCACCGACGTCCATTAAATTCCTTTATACTTTAAGAATCTGAAACCCACCTGTAACCATTTCACAACATCTTTGATATCCCATTTGCAATGGTTAATATGCAGATACCAAACAGATGATAAGGTGCTGAGTGATAGATAAGGAGGCAGAATGACACATTCAAACAGCCTGCTCATGATAGAAATTCCCAAATTAATTATAAGCAGCTTCTTGCCCAGCAACTGCCATTCATTGTCATCATTTAGGCAAGCCAAAGGTAGGCGTAACAGATTAGTTGTTCATATCATGGACCACTAAATATATATATATATATATATATATATATATATATATATATATATATATATATACACAGTGGTTGACAAATCACCAAAAAATCTACTCGCCACACAAAAAAATCTACTCGCCACCTAGTACCAAACGTGTGCTGCTTGGGCCAATATTAACTCGCCAGGGGGTTAAATCCACTCGCCCGGGGCGAGCAAATGTATAGGTTTGTCGAACACTGTATATATATATATATATATATATATATATAGCCAATAAAGAATATCACTTGTGAGCACATTCACATGTCTTAGACAGGTCTGCAACCCTGCTTTTCAACCATTATCACCTCGCATACAGTGCTCCCACTGCAGCAAGGGATTCTGGGAAATGACATGCAAATGAGCATACAATGTGTCACCTTTTGCCTGGAATATCCATTCACAGGGTTGCAGACCTGTCTGAGACATGTGAATGTGCTCACAAGTGAAATTCTTTATTGGCTATATGCTAACGGTGGAGGTTTTCTGTCGCCTTTTTCACCCACCATGAAATCCGCCGAGTCGGAAGAAACGCGTAGGGTCAGGTGGTTAATGAACTACGGTGGTGGAGCAGTCCAGACGCCTAACACAGACATCAGCACAGAAGTTCCCTGTCATCTTATCCAAGACGAGTCGTGCTGAATAGGAACTGCAGGCAGCTCATTCGGGTTGCCGGAGAGACGCTGAGACGGTGACACCAGCAGCAGTGAAGCCTTGCGGTTAGCACAGCTAGAGGGAATGGAAGGAACTTGCTACAGTCTGATATTTGTTTGGTGCATGGGCTTGTCCCATACAACGCTTTTAATACACTGGCAAAGTGTGAGTGTGCATTTGTCTTCGTTCGTGGCAAATTAAACCTTTATTATTGGATTTTACACATGGATCGGGCGCTTTTTCTTTCTCTTTTTTTTCTAATATATATCTATATATATATATATATATAGATATATATATATATAGATATATATTTGGGGGGGTTATATGTATTGTTTTTTTTAATATGTATGGGGGTTTTATACTGTATATATTGTTTTTTATATGTATTAGGGGGGGTTATATGTATTGGGGGATTTCAAATGTATTGGGGAGGTGGGTTTTTTTTGGCATATATTTGGGGGGGTTGTATATGTAGCCCTGTGTGGTTTGGGCTATAGGTCTGCCCTCCTCCTGGCAGTAATACATGCATAAGGGCAGGTTTGCGAGGAGCAATCATGGGTTTTCTCCACTTCATGCAGTGCAGTGAGTCAGTGAAAGCAGTGTAATCAGGCTCTGTATCCAATTAGAGACACAGGGGTGGTGCCTGCTGGGGTTCCTTACTGCATAGCACTTCCTATTTAGTCAGTCTGTCCCTACCGTGAGAGGGGCAAGGTTACCCAGACTAAGCTGCCAGGGCTCTGGCATGCTTGAGGTCTCCCTCCGGGGAGTGAGGTTATACCTCCTATCCTAAAAGAGGCTAGAGGAAGAGCTGGAACCCCTCTCAGTGCCCTTGGCTGGGAGTTGGGTTCAGGGACATCCTAAGGGAGACAGCCTGCTGTGTGATCTGGCTGCTGAATAGAAGAAGAGACCAAATAAAGAGACACTGCATTTTTACCTACACCTCCTGCCTGAGATTGAAGTATATTGGGAGGAGGGGAGCATTATTCTTTTGCAGATACGTCATCCCATACAGCTGGGGGCTGCACGAGATGGAGGCGCTGCACCTGTAAGTAAGATTGGGGCACAACCCCAGAAGCCTGTCCTGTTCATTCCTATACAATCATGCGGGAGAATCAGGGCCCCCTGTTACCAGCATGTATGCACCACCCCAAGACATGTAGCTGGAGCAGTATATTCCCTAGGAACCCTATGTGAGATTGAGGGGGGGGGGGATAAGGGTTACATATATATTTGGGGAGGTGGGGGTTGTATATATTTATGGGGTGGGGATTTTTTTTGTATGTATTTGGGGGTGGGAAGTTTTTTGCATTGGGCGGTGTTTTTTTTGGTATATATTTTGTGGGGGGAATTGTGTGATGGGGGGGAGGGAATGAGTGTGAGGAGGGGGATTGAGTGAGAGTGGGGTAAATGATGCATGGGGGTTAGAGTGAGAGGAGAGAGAAGAGAGAGGGGGTGAGTGAGGAAAAAAGGGAGTAAGAGTGAGACGCAGGGGAGAGAAATACTTGTGAGGCGGGGGTCACGGATTGAGTGACAGTGGGGTAATTGATGGAGGGGGGGGAGTGAGAGGTGATATGAAGGAGAGAAATACAATGTAAGAGGGAGGGAAATAGAGGGGGCTCAAGAGGTGTGAAATGGGGGGGCTCACGAGGTGTGAAATGGGGCTCAAAACACTGCCGATGGTGGAGGGGCCTTGGTCAAAATTGTGGTCCCGGGCCCCGGGAAATCTGTCTGCGGCCCTGTTTACGACAACAGATTGCGCTCTCTATTCTCCTATTACTGGAGTACCTTTCTTGTTCTCTGTGTATCGTGAGTTCCCTCTGTGATGGAGGAACTATTTCCCTGGATTCTAGAGGAATCAGTCTCCCCCAGCTTTGCCATTCCTGCCCTGATGCCCCAACATCTTAGCACAATCTGGCAACTTTATTGGGATGGATCAGCTCAGAACTGGCCTGCCTCTGCCTCTTCCTATTCCCCTTCTAACTGTCACCCAGCTACCTACCTCTTCTGGTAATACACACATTCTCCCACACTTATTGCCAGCTTTATTGAACCTGTTTTTTGCACAATAAGGCACTAAATTGTGCAATTTTGCAAATCACAGCTCCATCTAATTAAATTACAAATGGTGCGATAACACGTTAAAACGCACACCAGGGAAACATGCTCTTGTGCGGTACCAGATACAGTTGTGAAGCATAGACCTTAACTTTAAAGAATATAAGATTTTTCATATGTCCCAGGCAACTAATAGAAGTCTAAACAAATGGAATTTACCTAACAGGAAAAGCAACTACAGTATGGATCGATAACAACAGCAGAGAAAGGAACACACTGAAAGTGACAGGGGTCTATAAAATACAGATAGAAATGACCAATGTTGCACACACCAGTACTCCTTGGGAGTCCATGTGATATTAAGAAGCGAAGGTGACGAACAAGTACTAAATGGGAAAATCAAACCTGGAAATTCATCCTAGTAAAGAATAAAGTATTACAACAGCAGCAACTGAACAGTCATTGGCGAGGTCGTTATCCAAGAAAATCCCACATATATGGACCCCGTGGAAAGAATTCCTAAGTATCATGGTATAATAATGTGGTAGAATTATAGTATATAGTTTCTATATGCCTCAATACAACTGATTTTTGTACTACGGGACGTGAGTGCTGTCTCTCCTTACCGGACGCAAGAATGGTAATATGGTTCATATTATTTATATGGGATTCGCACCACCACCATACACCACTCTATAGAGTGCCAGCTGACTACATATATATAAATATATGTTCCCATTTGCATGTCATTTCCCAGAATCCCTTGCTGCAGTGGAAGTGCTGTATGCAGGGTGATAATGGTGAAAGGCGGGGTTGCAGACCTGTCTAAGACATGCAAATGAACATACAGGAATATTTCCATTTTATATATATATATATATATATATATATATATAGTTAAGTTATGGTGGGTAAAAAAAGTGACAAAAACCCTCCACAGCAAAGCATATAGCAAATGGTAATATTACTATATGCTCATTTGCATGTCTTAGACAGGTCTGCAACCCCGCCTTTCACCATTATCACCCAGGACACAGCACTACCAATGCAGCAAGGGATTCTGGGAAATTACATGCAAATGAGCACACAGTGCCACCTTTTGCTTCAAAACCATTCAACATGATTCCCCTATAGGCTTAAGCTTGCTGCATGGTCACAGCTTTGAGCACAGCCAGGGTTAATATGCATAGCCAGTAAACCCACCCACAGACAGACTTTTGAAGCAAAAGGTGGCACTGTGTGCTCATTTGCATGTCATTTAACAGAATCCCTTGCTGCAGTGGAAGTGCTGTGTGCTGGGTGATAATGGTGAAAGGCGGGGTTCCAGACCTGTCTTAGACACGCAAATGAGCATACAGGAATATTTCTATTTGCTATATACACACACACACAAACAGTCTGTTAGGATCCCTAGAGATCCAATATACCGGCACAGCATAAGAGATAATCACAAAAAGTGGTTTATTGGGTCCAAAATGCACACATATGCCCGACATTACGGTCCCCAAGGGGAGCTTTTTCATGGGTCTCTCTTTCTCTCTGTATCTCTGTGTCTCTGTCTCTCTCCAAAAAAAGTCTGGGACAATCATCACATGGCTGAAGAAATTAACCGATATACCACAAGAAGAAATTACCATTGTTGGACAAAGGTGATACATGACTGGACAACAACAAAAAAGTAAGATGGGAGGATGAAATTAGCAAATTTGTTGGAGCAACATGAAGAAAGGCTTGTAACCACAGTACCTGGTAGGTCCTTGGGGGCCTCTATCCAGCAGTGGATCAACAGGGGTTGGAGATGATGATATATATATATGTATATGAAAAGGACATTTTTACAAGTTAGAAACATGTCCTAAGGACAAAATGCGACATTGATGGGACAAAGTGTCCCTCCTACGTTATATAGATAATAAAATCATTCCAAGAGGACTAAGAATTATTTAAAAAAAACATAATTTGACACAGATGAGAGTTTTAACATAAACTGGAATGATATACTTGAGAATTGTTCAATCTCATTAATGAAATTATTAGTCACCTATAGAGAAAAATCACTTGGTATACAGATAAAGGAAATTCATGATGTGCTCAGGGTCCATTCTGCAGACCCAGAGTTTATCAGTTTGGAACTTGAGACCAATGCTAGAGTGGAACTTTTTGAAAGGGAAGTAGTAGAGAGGAAACAGATTAACCTAACACAAGACAAAGAAGGCTATAAGAATGACAAATTCTCTAATTCGAAACGTCGTAATCCAAAGTTCACCTATAGGCCACATAAGAAATCTAATGGCCGCAAACATTCACAAGTGTCCACTGTTATTGAGGACACAAGGGGGCATATTGACTCCATTGATAAAGTCTCTGGGAATCTGGAAGTTTTTAATACGTCTAATAAATTTAACATTCTTACAGAATCAGATTCTCAGTTTACA
This sequence comes from Ascaphus truei, assembly GCF_040206685.1. Taxonomy (NCBI): domain Eukaryota; kingdom Metazoa; phylum Chordata; class Amphibia; order Anura; family Ascaphidae; genus Ascaphus; species Ascaphus truei. Next base: position 12,033,596 of record NC_134488.1, read on the forward strand.
TCTGAGGAACCCAAAGTGGACAAACCAACTAAAACAAACAAAGAACTTGGAGCTAGATCCAAGGATTCAAATCAGGTAGGTACTGTAGCTAAACATCCCTCTTCTTCTTTTTTAGGGAATGGTCGTGCAAATCAAGCAAAGGGGACGGACAAACAATATCCCCTATGGGAAGAAAAGAGATCGGGGTCATCACAGACCACAAAAAGGAAAAATGAAAAAGACGGACAAGAGCAGGGAGGAGAATTCAGGAGAAGAAGGTTAGACGAGGGTTAGAAATTCCTGAACCCAATAACATCTATAACCTCTCCTCACAGGATTCAATTTTGCACCCAGTGCCAAGGTTAAAGCATTTGACCTCTTCGTTGATTTAAACAGTTTCATACGAAAACTCACATTGAAAAGATTTTTTCTATGAAATCTACAAAACATACAGATGCTCCACCAGCCCTCAGCACTGCTGAGATGAGGTGTAACAAAGATATGGCAGAACTGCTAGGTGAAGCAGCTCCCAGACACCGAGTACTAATGATAGTGTTACAAGCTCCAATTGGCTAGAACAGTTTACAGAGACTACACCACCAGGGATAGTTCACACTTTGTTTAAACCGAAGTCACTCTTCTATCCTTATCAGTGTAAAGGGAGTTACATTGACACATTTTATACCCTTGTTTTACGTGACTTCAAACAATTATGTACAGAAACATCATATATGAAAAACAGTCTCGGTGTAGGTGAAGTTCAAGCACTCAAGGAGCTGGAGAAAATTGATAACATCATAATATGTCAGGCGGAGTATTATCCTTCCGAATCGTGCTGACTATATGTCAGAGGCAATTAGATTGCTTTCTGACGCACAATCTTACCAAGTGTTTTCTGATGATCCCACATTAGTGTTTCAGTCTGAATTGTGTTCCCTGCTCAGGGAGGCTATGGCGAATGGTATTTTGACCAAGGATGAATGTAAATATCTATACATCCCCAACCTGCATATACTAGTCTTTTACCACCTCCCCAAGGTGCACAAGTGCCTTGTTCATCCACCTGGGAGACCCATTATATCGGGGGTGGAGTTAATGATGTTGAGCGTGTCCATATATGTAGATCACTTTCTCCAACCTTAGGTGGTCCAATTGAGGTCATATCTCCAGGACATGCTCCACGTCATTGACTCCATTTCCGCTATTCAATGGAAGCCCACATATCTGTGGGCTACATGCAATGTACAGTCGCTTTACACCTGTATTGAACATGCTAAGGGACTGGTAGCGATAGATCACTGTCTGAGCAGGGACACTAATCTTCAGGATTCACAACACAATTTTTTACTCTCTATCCAATTTATTCTTGGCAACAACTGTTTTCTGTTTGAGGATGTCTTCTATCTCCAAACCTGTGGTACGGCCATGGGTGCCAGGTTCGCGCCCAGCTATGCTAACCGCTTTATGGGGTTTTGGGAGGAGCAGTGGCTGGCCTGGTATACTTTGGCCGGTACATAGATGACTTGCTCATCATTTGGGATGGGGATGAGGACGATGACGTCCTCGAGCAGACTCTGGTTGGATTCAATGATAACGACCTGGGACTTAGGTTTACACATCTGAACAGCAAAGATGAGATTGTCTTTTTGGACTTATTGCTTACTAATGATGAAAGTTACCTTAATCAAACTAAGGTTCAAACTAAGGTTCACTGTAAAGGTGTGGCTGTAAATGGAAACATCCATGTGACAAGTAGCCACCATCCCAAGTGACTCCAAAACATCCCTCTCAGCCAATTCAATAGACTGAGATGCAATTGTTCATCTGACACTGTATTCGACGAGCAATCTAAACAACTAGTGAGCAATTTTGTACAGAAGGCTTATGATCTTGACCTAGTCCTCAAGTCCTATCACAAGGTGAGATCTATTGATAGAGTAGTCCTATTGGAGAAATCCAAAAATAAATATATTCGGGATAGTTTTCACATTGGTAACGAAGAAGCACCTAAGATGAATCAAGTAAGTAGTTCAAAATTCATCACCAGATATAGCAGCCAATCGAACAAAGTTGTTCAAATATTAAACAAACACTGGAATGTACTCTCCTGTGACCCACACTTGAAAGACCAGTTGACTAAATCTGCTCAAGTTGTCTTCTGTAAAAGGAAAAATATTAAAAATGCATTGGCACAAGCAGATTGAGAAAACAAGAGGAACCAGGGCTATACAATATTATGCCCAAAGGTAACTTTAAGTGTGGTAGAACAAGATGCCTTATTTGTAGGCACATAGTGTTGGGTAATTAATTTGCCTCTCACACTAATGGTTCTTAACACAAAATTAACAGCAAAATCAATTGTCTAACTATGTATGTGGTTTATGCATTATCATGCTCCAGCCATTTACAATACATATTTATTATTTATTTTATTTATTTATAAAATATTTTACCAGGAAGTAATACATTGAGAGTTACCTCTCGTTTTCAAGTATGTCCTGGGCACAGAGTAAAACAAATAATACATGGTTACAAGTACAGTTACATAAATGAACAAGGTATACATTATATACAAGACATTGCGTGCACAGTTAAAGAAAATATATATTATGAGCGTATGAAACAGTTACAGACCAGGTTAAAATGTGAGACAGCCTTAGATTTGAAAGAACTTAAGCTGGTGGTGGATGTGAGAGTCTCTGGTAGGTTGTTCCAGTTTTGGGGTGCACGGAAGGAGAAGGAGGAAAATCCGGATACTTTGTTGAGCCTTGGGACCATGAACAGTCTTTTGGAGTCTGATCTCAGGTGATAAGTGCTGCAAGTGGTAGGGGTGAGGAGCTTGTTCAGGTAGCTGGGTAGATTGCCCAGAAAGTATTTGAGGGTGAGACAGGAAAGGTGAACTTTGCGCCTAGACTCTAGTGATGACCAATCTAGTTCTTTGAGCATTTCGCAGTGATGTGTGTTGTAGTTGCATTGGAGAACAAAATGACAAATTGAATTGTAGAGGGTGTCAAGTTTGCTAAGGTGGGTTTGAGGAGCCGAGCCATATACTATGTCTCCTTAGTCAATAATTGGCATTAGCATCTGCTGTGCGATACGCTTTCTGACCAGGAGACTTAGGGAGGATTTGTTCCTGTAAAGTACCCTTAGTTTGGCATAGGTCTTGGTTGTCAGGGTATCAATGTGCTTCCCGAATGTTAAGTGGGAGTCAAACCATCAGCCCAGGTATTTAAAACTAGTGACGGGTGTTAGGGTGGTGTTAGCGTTGGTTCTAATCAGGAGCTCAGTCACTGGAATCTTTACAAATTTAGTCTTGGTCCCAAATACCATTGTTACAGTCTTGTCAGTGTTTAAAAACAGTTTGTTTTGGGAAATCCAGTTTTCGAGTCTCAAAAAGTCAGACTGAAGTATGTGTTGTAGGTCAGAGAGGCTATGGCTGTGTGCATATAGGATTGTGTCATCTGCATACATGTGTATTGAGGCTTCCTTACAAGCTGTGGGAAGATCATTAATGAACACTGAGAAGAGTAGGGGCCCCAGAACAGAGCCTTGCGGGACACCACAGGAGTATTCCAGGGGGTTGGAGTTAGAGCCTGAGATGGACACATGTTGGGATCTTCCTGATAGGTAGGACTGAAACCAGTTTAAAGCATGTTTCCCTATTCCAGAGCTCTGGAGTTTGTTAAGCAGGATAGCATGATCAACTGTGTCAAAAGCCTTTGCAAAATCTAGGAATACTGCACCAGTGCGTTGTCCCCGTTCCATTCCACACTGGATTTCATTGCAAACTTTTAGCAGGGTAGTTACGGTGGAGTGTTTGGGACGAAAGCCATATTGGAATTGGCTAGGTAAATTTGTCTTGGTGTAGAAATCGCTTAATTGGGAGTGGACACATTTTTCCATGACTTTGGATAGAATTGGGAGAAGTGAGATTGGCCTGTAGTTTGAGACAGTGTTTTTGTCCCCACTTTTGAAGATTGGGACAACTCTGGCAGTTTTCCAGGTCTTAGGGATATGGCCTGCAGACAGGATAGAGTTGACTATGGACGCAATTGGTTTGGCAATGGCTGGGGCACCAAGTCGTAGGAACCTAGATTGTAGTAAGTCGGGTCCACATTGGCTGCTTAGTTTTAGTTTGAGGAGTGCTTGTGTAATCTCCTCTTCAGATACTGGGCTAAATTGAAAATTGTGGGCAGTGTTGGGAGGGGGTGGGACTGTAGGGATACTCCCAGGATGAGATTCATGTTTGGGGTTTATGCTGCGTTTTGCTAATAAGTTAGTGGCACACCCCACAAAGTAATCATTGAATGCATTTGCAATGTCAGTGGGGTTTGTCAGAGTAATATCCCCCTTAGTGATATTACTTGGTTGTTGATGGTTAGGAGGCTGGAATATATTGTTGATAACCTTCCAGAAGTTATCTGGGTTTGATGTATTTTGGTGGAGATTGTCAGAGTAATATTGTGCTTTTGCATGCCTTGTTTGCCTTGTGCACATGTTCCGCATGCATCTGTAGTGATTGAGATCCTTGGTAGTGCCAGTTACTTTGTAGCTTTTCCACAGTTCCACATAGGAACTTTTTGGAACATCGCAGAGCAATTACTAAAGGAGTACTTACACACAGTGTCCCTAGACACTTTGCACAAGTCCATTCTAATGATCCATCAGGGTTATAGGCCTAGAATCCATCAATACCTCCAAACTAGGACTAGATAGGTCCAAGGCACTGTATGTACGTGAATCGCTCTGGATCTATACTCTTGGTACGCTGGCCCCATCAGGCCTTAATGAATGTATAGACACTAGTATACTGGTCTAGTGGATGTACATTGATTAGTTTAGTTTGAAGTCCAAAATTATTTTTCTCTTCCTTTCACTGCAAATTTTGGGAATACTCATTCTATTTTTGGTCCAAGTCCACTCTGATTTTTCCATTTAGGTTTATACTGTACCTTATCTCATTGATATTTGGTTATTTCACCCATTTTTATTTTTTAGATTATGCCTTATACTTTGAATTCTCAGGTTCATTCCAGTTTGGTATTTATCAATGGTTTTATGCATTTTATTTTGGTCACGTGAATATACGTTATCCATTACTGTATTACTAACAATTGTCTTATTTTCACCATGTTCTTATCATATATATTTAGTTTTGAGTGCTTCAGGTTAACTCTATATACATTTACCCATATGTACATTAATTTTAGTTATTTACATATTATACCCCTCCTTTGTAGTTGGGGTATTATTGTACCATCTTCCTTAGAAGCACTTCAAACCCATCCATGCATTTAATCTTATCATCGGTGTCTCTGTATGTTTTTTATACACGCTACTAAAACCTACTAGCGTCAGGTATGCCCCTTAGCGCCATCACCATATGTTGCTAATACACAATTATTCATTGATTGTAGTTGTTGTCATGTTGCTTAGCAACATGGGCTATTTAGGGGAGTCACTGCCACTACGGGGTTGTTCTCTGATGAAGTAACTCCACTTGACGGAACGTGTCAGGACGTTGCGACGCATGCACTTATGTCATCATACGGCAGCCCATGAGGAAGTCTCTGCACGTTTACAACTCTGCACATTTACAACTGTGGTTCCCTGACGGTCTCCGGATATACTCTCCACAGTGAGAGAGGACGCCCCTCAAACCCGGCACAAGCAACGTGTGGCATGGAGTAGTTACAGCAGGTTCATATCCAGGTTCGCTGCAGCTCTAATCCGGAGTATCGGGGTTTTCCTTTGGACACTGTTATAGTGCCCTACATTCATCTCACATTTGACTGTGAATATTATTCAACTGGCAACTGGGACTGCTGTTTATTACGGATAGTGAAGTCACTGCTACTGAGAATTTATCTCACAAATGCTGTTTTAATTCCATCCTCTTGTGAGTGCAAGTCCAAGAGTCCTTTTTTTTATTTTCTGTACTATTACATTTTCCTATACAGTATCACGCTATGGAGCTTGCACTTCTCTTTCTTTTTTTTCCTTTTAGGTATTCTTGATGTGGCAACATTGATATTGAAACTGCAATCTGCTCCAGTCCAGATTAACTATTACAGTTTGACATTGGACTCTTTACTCCAGCAATTCGTCTATTGGTTTGAATATTTGTCTAATTATTCATCTTATTTTTGTATGTGTATGCAATTTTATAGGCTACCCTATGACCAGTGTTCGACAAACCTATACATTTGCTCGCCCCGGGCGAGTGGATTTAACCCCCGGGCGAGTAAATATTGGCCCAAGCAGCACACGTTTGGTACTAGGTGGCGAGTAGATTTTTTTGTGTGGCGAGTAGATTTTTTGGTGATTTGTCAACCACTGCCTATGACCATTAAGGTATATACCATATTCTGGTCCTCTAAATATCTCATTACTGGGTAAAGCTCTCATATAGCCTTTTATCTTACACAAACTTAGGCTGCGTCCCCGCTGGCGCTGATCGCGCTCATGGTTGAGAGCGGTGACGTCACCAACTCTCTAAGCATGAGCGCCGGGTGTCCTGCCTATTTTGCAAGCACGTGCGGGGGTGGCATTGCGAGCAAGTTGAGCGCGCTTGAAAGTTAATTTTTTTTTGTTTACCCAAGTGCCAAGCTTGAGTGAGCGTGGGTGCCTGCGCACGAGCACGCGCGCCCCGCGTGAACGGGGACTTACATATATAGATTTATGTAAGTAAAAGCGGCAAGCACCGCACGCTCAGCGCGCTCAGCGCCAGTGGGGCCGCAGCCTTAGATGCATATTTTAGCACTACTTTATTGTTTATGTTTATATATATATATATATATATATATATATATATATATATAAACACAGAAAAAACAGGCGCACTCATAGCGTAAAAAGGTATAACAATATTTATGGAGTAAAGGATTTAAAATGCACACTCACAAACATAGCTTAATAAAAAGCAATTTTGAGTATAACTCAGCCAGCCCGACACAGGAACCCGGTGCCAGATGACTTCAGTGTCCGGTGTAGATTCACTGCAGCAGCCTCTATGGACGCCTCCGCAGCCCGGAGAACACGAGGGACGCCACCTTCCTCTCAATCCGGCATCACACAGTGAGTTCTCAGCTCCAGGTACCGCGAGAACTCAGTGACGTCAGTGGATACAGCCGGAACAAGTTCACATACGTGTATTCAGTGGATATAGCCGGAACAAGTTCACATACGTGTATTCAGTGGATATAGCCGGAACAAGTTCACATACGTGTATTCAGTGGATATAGCCGGAACAAGTTCACATACGTGTATTCAGTGGACGGCTGAGATAAATGTTTCCAAAGAAACAACAAATGCTATAGCTGGCTTGTGAGTGAATGATTATTAAAAATGGAACAATGCACCTCCACCAAACACTCTCTACGCGTTTCGTCTCAAAAAGAGACTTCATCGGGAGTAACAGTACAGGCGAGGAACATAGTATTTATAGTTAGATGAACCAATCAGAACATAGAAGACTACTAATTGCTAATCAGATACACATGGTCTATTCCATGATCAAATTAACCCGCATATGTTACAAAACACATACGGGCCAGATAGACCAATAGTACTAGAGAAAGTGACCAAATAGGCAGATACAAATAATAACATACAATTTAACAAATTAATTCAAATGCATATAAGTACTAAAGCAAGATCTAATATAGCATAATAATATATTATCGCATCATTGGCTTAGTATTGTACTAATGTAGTAAACAGATGTTAGTAGAGAAATATCAAAACTCCACATAATTGGGGTCAATAAATCTCCACTGAATAGTACATATAAAGAGATAATGACTAAAAGATTCAGAGAGATCAGAGTACAAGAGGGGGGAGGGGAAAAAAAAGGGGGGGAGGGAAAAAAAAGGGGGGAAATGGGGGGGGGGGGGGTACCTCGCTCAACCCAGCTCCCTCCGTGGTGGCATGTGCATTACCGCACTGGTTCAGATGTTGTGTTTGATTGTCCCTTTATGACAGTGGTTTAGATATGCAACTAATAACAAAACAAACAAAGTTTATATACAGTATGACTGTACCAGCTTTGCTTGCGTGACCACCATTGATCAAAAATCCTTCTCCATGCTATTGTTCCAATTTTTGGTTTCACTCTTATTTTATTTTATTATATTTTATTTCCCCCCCCCTTTTTCCCCCCTCCCCCTCCCTTTTTTCCCTCCCCCCTCTTGTACTCTGATCTCTCTGAATCTTTTAGTCATTATCTCTTTATATGTACTATTCAGTGGAGATTTATTGACCCCAATTATGTGGAGTTTTGATATTTCTCTACTAACATCTGTTTACTACATTAGTACAATACTAAGCCAATGATGCGATAATATATTATTATGCTATATTAGATCTTGCTTTAGTACTTATATGCAATTGAATTTATTTGTTAAATTGTATGTTATTATTTGTATCTGCCTATTTGGTCACTTTCTCTAGTACTATTGGTCTATCTGGCCCGTATGTGTTTTGTAACATATGGGGGTTAATTTGATCATGGTATTGACCATGTGTATCTGATTAGCAATTAGTAGTCTTCTATGTTCTGATTGGTTCATCTAACTATAAATACTATGTTCCTCACCTGTACCTACTCCTGATGAAGTCTCTTTTGAGACGAAACGCGTAGAGAGTGTTTGGTGGAGGTGCATTGTTCCATTTTTAATAATCATTCACTCACAAGCCAGCTATAGCATTTGTTGTTTCTTTGGAAACATTTATCTCAGCCGTCCACTGAATACACGTATGTGAACTTGTTCCGGCTATATCCACTGAATACACGTATGTGAACTTGTTCCGGCTATATCCACTGAATACACGTATGTGAACTTGTTCCGGCTATATCCACTGAATACACGTATGTGAACTTGTTCCGGCTATATCCACTGACGTCACTGAGTTCTCGCGGTACCTGGAGCTGAGAACTCACTGTGTGACGCCGGATTGAGAAGAAGGTGGCGTCCCTCGTGTTCTCCGGGCTGCGGAGGCGTCCATAGAGGCTGCAGCAGTGAATCTACACCGGACACTGAAGTTATCCGTTACCGGGTCCTGCGTCGGGCTGGCTGAGTTATACTCAAAATTGCTTTTTATTAAGCTATGTTTGTGAGTGTGCATTTTAAATCCTTTACTCCATAAATATTGTTCTACCTTTTTACGCTATGAGTGCGCCTGTTTTTTCTGTGTTTCTATAGATATCTGCAAGGAAGTGGTGTTCCCTTCATTCGGGCTGCAGAGACTCTTTTGGATAGCAATTGGAGCAATTTTTAGGATTTGTATACATTTTTTATATATATATTTTTCTGGACTTTACATCTGATAATTTTTTTATATATATTTTTGTATTGTGCATGTATACTATCTTTCCCCATTTTTGTACAGTTTAGGTTTTTTTCTTCATGTTGATGTGGCTATTCATATAATGGTTTAGTTTGGCGCCGTTTTTTCTTTCTGTTTTGCTACTGTATATATATATATACTCAGACCAACTTTTATATATATATATATATATATATAATTTATTTTTTTACTTTGGAACATGTGACTTGGTCTCATCTCATGGACCAGATATCCCACCTGTGGCAGGGAAGCTTTGGCACAGTTCTCATCAATAAAAACAATAATGAATTAATCTCTGATAAAATATGCAAAGCTATAACTAATTTAAATTGACATTTAGAGAGGAGGAATGAATAAGCTCTGTGTTACCTGCGGCTGCTGCATTACAAATTTACCCCTCATTACAGCGCGTTACTGGGAAGAGATGGTTGCTAAACACCATTCAAGGCCGAGCTGATTAGCATGGATTTGCATAATAATTAGCTTTACCGCATGCGAGGGCTGTTGTGTCTTTGAAAGATGTAAACTTTCAATGTCACACAGGCTGCATGAGTTGAGTGTGAGAGGGCTCTCCTCCCCAACAGTGCCACCCCTCCTTATACTGCACTCAGCAAACCCACACTTCACTATAACACTCGCTTGTCATCACAATCAGCGAACAGAAATGAAACAGGAGGAGTTAATAAAAACATATATGACTTGTAGAAGTGGGTGACTCTGGATGTGCACAGGAGTAGAGAGCCTGTAACTTGCACTGCACACAACTGTAAGTGTGTGGAAGATGATCAATAAATCAAAAAGTGAAGGTTCCGTGTTTGTGGTTTAGATGCACTGAAGTGTAAGTACTATATCTATGTATCACATGTTTTGGGGCCTTTCTGCTAATATCGTGCTAGGTATGAGTATGTTTAAAAGAACTGTTGCTGATATAAGTGGAAATGTTTTGTCTATACAGTATGTGCATACAATGGAAGCACAGCTCATATACGCGGTGAGTCTTGTATGGGATGGGGAGGGGGGGATCATAGAGCATAAGAGAAATGAACCCTGGTATACAGGGAGGTGTTAAGTGTGATAGTACAGTATGTGCAGAGGTGTGTATAGTGAAGTTAATGGCTCTAGATAGGGTGACCTTGTGCTCTTAAGTGGGAAACTATGAGATTCAAACCCATTATCCACTCTGCATAACCTGGGGGAGTCACTTCCAGACCTTGTAGCTGAGATAATAATAATAATTATTATTATTAATAACTTTATTTCACATAGTGCTTTTTCCCCTATGGAACTCAAAGCGCTTCCCATTTACAGTATGCTGCACATAGGAATTATTACCGGCACAGTCCCTGCCCAGATGAGCTTACAATCTATGTTTTTGGTGCCTGAGGCACAGGGCGATAAAGTGACTTGCTCAAACTCACAAGGAGCTGACACTCAGTTTAATTGTTACAGAGTCAGTGTCTTTACTCACTGAGCCACGTCTTATCCAATATGACGTATGCTTTACATGGCAGGAATTCAAAGTGTCTTTAATATTCTGCCATGTACTGAACTATATATAAGAACAAAGCATTGCTATTGTCACATTACGCGCTGTGTGTATGTGATGTGTGAGCAGGTGAGGATCACTGGCAGTAAAGTTGGAAAGACTGTGGCTGGTGAACTCAAACACAGTTTGCCACAGGATGGCGCTGCACACTTATTCATATCAACTTGCATCTCAGCGCTCCATCCCAAACCTGCAGGTACTGTATACCATTTGAGACCTGCAGAGCATTGCTTATCTCATAACTGCTAGAGAATGAAAGGAATAAATAGTCGATGCCTTTCTGGGGTAATACAGTTTGCTAATTACAGAAACAATCTCATCCCAATGGTACAGTATACAATTGTAAGACCCTACTTGCCCCTTTGGCAGTGAGTGGGTGAATAAGGGAAATAAACTTCGATGCACCAAGCTACAGGCAGCAGCACTGAGGTCCAGTCTAACCTTCAAGAATGTGCTAATGAGGAGGTCTAATGATGAGTCTCCTGTAATGAAGCATTTCAGCCAAGAGCAGACAGAGTGTTTTAGACAATACCCTTCCATATGCTGCCCATAGGAGCTGTCCCTGTGACCAGCCATCTGGGCAGCTTGAAGTCCATCCACACTGCTGTCTCTTTAACTCTTCCCTGTGTAGAAGACCTCTCACACAGGCACTATTGATAGCCCTGACAGCTCACTTTATGTTGAATAAAAAACAAACCAGAATTGTTGTTTAAGCTCTATTCTCCCTGAAAGCTTTGTAGAGAATTTCACATTTTACTTGCTGGGTACCTGCTAATGCAACCTTCAAACTCTTCACTGCTGAATGAGTTTGCGCTGCTCTAACTTGTCACTGTGAGATAGTCATACAGACTATTGCTCAGTCTCTTTGCTGCAATAGAGACATAAACAAAGAACTGCTCAATCTCTGTTCTGGTTCGGATCTGCAGAACCTGATTTCTCAACATCTTTATTGCTAATGACCGGCAAAGCATTACCCACAATCTTCAATGGTAAGGACCTGTAGACTATTGCTAAAAGGATTTAGTGGGTCATGTAGACCTGCTGTCTGGCTGTACAGTAGTTGCTCTCTCTCTTGTGGAGCAGGTCTGAGGTCTTCTCCCTGTGATAGTCTTGTTGTTGCAACTATACTGTCACAGGTCAAGATTACTCTGAATCAAGCAGTCCGGAAAGGTGAAAGGCACAGGTCAGTTCCTTAGATGGCTCAGTCATCTGAAGCGCAGGCAGAAAAGGAAATAACTTTTTCCACGGCTTCTTTTTTAGTCTAGTTAGAAGGGACTTTGTTCCTAATCCCACATTTTGTATGATCAGTGTATACAGTAGTAAGCTACCGACATGCAGACTGGAAAATCAGATCACAGGTAGGAGGGTACAATTATTGATGTATTTTCAGTATTTAAATCCATGTTTTACCAGGAAATAATGCATTGAGAGTTACCACTCGTTTTCAAATATGTCCTGACAATACATGGTTACATTAAAAGAAAAGAGGTTATACATTATATTTACAGATATTTTATGGACAGTTAGATACTGCATTCTGTGACCCTAGCATTCTGTCACCCTAGCATTCTGTCACCCTAGCATTCTGTCACCCTAGCATTCTGGCACCCTAGCATTCTGTCACCCTAGCATTCTGTCACCCTAGCAAGGTATGCAAGTAGCTGTAGTTTCAAGTAAGCAATTTCCTATACAAAAAAAAAGTGTGGGCCGAGCACGCGCATTTTAAGTGAAACTTCTTTGTGTTTTGTAACTGTGTTGTCACAGAAATTGTATTTGTGATGGTAATGTTAATTAAAAATCAATACACAATTTCAGTGACAAAATGCAAAGAAGTTTGACTTAGAACGCGCATGCGCGGCACCCCATCCCGTTTTACCTATTTCCACTTCTACTGTATATGTATAGTAACTGTGAATTCCTTGTGTGTGTCTCTTTGTGTGTCCCTGTCTCTGCGTCTGTGTGTCTCTGTGTGTGTCTCTGTGTGTGTCTCTGTATGTGTCTCTGTGTCTGTGTGTGTCTCTGTGTCTGTGTGTATCTCTGCGTGTGTCTCTTTGTGTGTGTGCTCTGCCTGTGCTACGTCTGCACGTGTGCGTGCCCAGCCGGGGCCTAGTGCGCAGGTATGCCGATGCGGCGTGCGCAGGTGTGCTGAGCCTTCTGCGGCACCTACTGCACAGGCACGTTGAGCCTTCGGCAGTGCCTACTGCACAGGCACGTTGAGCCTTCGGCAGTGCCTACTGCACAGGCGCACTGAGCTGTTGGTGGCGCCTACTGCACAGGCACACCGAGCTGTTGGTGGGGCCTACTACGCAGGTGTGCCGACACGTCGGTGGGGCCCACCGCGCAGGCATGCTGACCTGTTGACAATGGCTCCTGCGCATGCGCGCCGAGTGCGGGAGGCCTCTTCTGCCAGCAGTGACGTCACTTCTGGGAGTGCACTTCCGTCTCCAACAATTTACTCCAAGGGAAATTTTTATATGTTCGATGCCAGCATAGAAGTTTCACTTCAAAAATTACATGCCAGTCATTTGTAATCTATTCATACACATGTACACATTTAAAACACAGGTTTACTGTAAAGCAGCTTTTTATAATGTTAGTACAACAAACACAGCAGGTGCCTCCAAAAGCACACATGGCCTGTTTCAGTTTATGATAAGAATATTATCTTTATTGTGGCTCGAACATTGCTAGCACGAAAAACACCAAAATGTGTTCACCGATTCAAGATACAAAACCCCTCAGCAGTCAATGTTTAATTCAGCAACAGTGTCAGCCTTCCGCAATATGGTGTTGTCTCATACTGACGCCAAACACAAGTCCCGCCTGTGATTTGAATGTGAGGCATTGGTGCACTCAAAGGGTTAAAGCACCCCCTGATATTAAAGTGCTGGACCCCCCATACAAACATTGCCCTTGAACCTTTGTCCTGCCCTGCACCACCTCTTCTATTCCAGGTCTGGTACCACAACATTCGGAATAATTTCTCATTTACAAACTGTGACCTTTAATAACCGTCTGCTCCCCCCCAAACGGTCCTCTTTCTCCAGGGACGAGCTTCTAAATTGACTATGGAGAGCCCAGGCAGGGGATTACTGACTTGAAAGGAATAGATGCTTAGGCATCAAAGGGGTAAGCTGCTCTCACTGTGTGTGTATGTGAGGAGGGGGGGGGGGGATAAGAATTGAGTGGAACAAGAGGACCAGGTTTCCTGCTGGGATGAAGTGCATGGAGAAGGTGCTTAGATTACATTAGCCAGTTTATTCATAATTCCATAATAAATTGTAACTAGTTCCATAATTACAGCATGTTGTTAGGAACTATAAAATACATTATTTCCTACTTAAGATAAACTCAGATATTATAGTATAGAGATGAAGAAAAGGTGTGTGGGTTTGTCCATATGGGGCAGAATAGAACGATTATCTCCAGCTCTGTCTGCTTGGACAAGGAATATGCTCTGCAGTCCTCGTAATCTGGATCATGATAAAGAGATGGTCGCAGGTCTGTCTATTTGGAGCAGGATTTAGCAATGCTTTGGATCTGTCCGGATGAGGCCAGCCTATTTATGTGAATCCATATACTGTAGGAAGGAGCCCAATACAGATTGGTATATTTAGAGGGCAAAGTGGAAAAAACTGTGTTCTGCATGTCTCTTAAATGAGCAATCCAAGCAATATTCTACGTTTTTTTTTATTATTCAACTCTTAATGCCATTTTGAATTAGTTTTAATATACTGAGCATCCTTTCATTTCTATAGCAGGCTTTAGCACACTTCCCAAGCAGTGCAAGATCTTTCCAACACTTTCCCATTTGTGATCATTTGTTGCAAATGTTCCCAGCAGTTTGAGCTGCAAACTGTAACAATAGACAATGTTACAAAGATACAATGTTGCTGCTGAGTTACCAGGTGCCGCTTGAATTGCCTCTTTAAATGAGGAATCTGTGAAGGAAAGGTCTGAATGCCTGTGCAATAGGTAATGCAAAGCCATGCATTTCTTACTAGCAGGTAATTAGTGAAGGAATGATCTGCAGGTCGGTGGTATAGACAAGCAGTAAAGTGATGTTCTACAATCACCCTAGTGGGAAATAGTGAATCCACTGCTGGCGTCTCTGAAAAGGAAGTCATGTAGCTATGCTCTGCAGGTCTCTGCAGCAGGGCATGTGTTAACAGGTTGTCTGTGTGATGTGATGTCAGTCAGCTCAGGAGAGGGATATGTAGCAGTGATCTGATTACACAAACAGGCTGTACAGGCTGGTTGCTGCCAGCTGGATCCCCTGTGGTTCCGAGCTTGGCTCTGAATCAGAGTGTAACATACAGAACTCAGACCCAGCAACATGAGTCAGTGATGGGTGGGGGCATCTTTTTACCTTTTGATCAGCTGAGGCTGGAATGTGTGCACTGTTAGTTAGAACCTCTAATGGAATCTTGACCATTCATTTGAAGATCAAGGCATGTGATAATCACAGTGTAGATCAAGGATCGTCGTATGTCTGATGTACCTTCTATTTAACATTATGTACCAAGCAGACGCCATTAACAGCATGCAGCATGTGATAGAAAACAAATCAATGCTTTTACATCTGTAACAAATGTAAAAATGTTATTTAAGTTTCACATTTCATGCAGTAGCGAGAAAAAAATTGTGAACCGCAATGATAATTACGGAAATTCCATAGTTTTTCCATGATAACCATGAAAACCTGTCTTTTCTCAAAGGTTTATATTAACCAATTCCATGTCTTTTGAAATAAAATTATGTATGAATTAGACAAACAATGAGTAATTAAGAGTCAGGGTATGTGCAAAAGTAAGTGAAACCCTGGTTTTATCAGCTAAATTAAAGGGGGTAATTAGAATCAGGTGTTTAAATAATTAGGTTGATCTTCAGGTTTGAGTTTGGGAGGCCCCACACTATGTAAACATCAGAAACTTTGTGAGTTTGGTCTTCACCATACAGGTGTGTGGAAACACGTCATGCCACGATCAAAAGAAATCTCTCAGACAAGCAGTTATTGATGCTCATTGGTCTAGAAAGGGTTGCAAATATAATTTCTAAGGATTTGGGGCTCTACTAATCCACTATCATACAAATGGAGAAAGTTCAAGACCACAGTCATCCTACCAAAATCTCTCCAAGAACAAACCGGCAAATCATCGAGAATGTCACAAAGAACCCCAGAGTAACATCCAAGGATCTGCAGGCCACTCTTGCCTCGGCTAATGTGAGTGTTCATGACTCAACTATCAGAAAAAGACTGAACAAGAATGGTGATCATGGAAGGATAGCAAGGAGGAAACCACTGCTCTCTAAAAAGAACATTGCTGCCGTCTAAAGTTTGCCAAAGAGCACAATGGAACAATGTTCTCTGGACAGACGAGTCAAAGGTAGACATTTTTGGTCTCAATGAGAAACGTTATGTTTGGCGAAAACCAAAACTGCATTAGAGCAGAAGAACCTCATCCCAACCGTCAAGCATGGTGGTGGGGGTGGGATGGTTTGAGGCTGCTTTGCTGCTTCAGGACCTGGGCAGCTTGCCATCATTGACACAACCATGAATTCTGTATTGTATCAGAAGATTCTAGAGCAGAATGTCAAGCCATCTGTCTGTGAGCTGAAGTTGAAGCGAAAGTGGGTCATGCAGCAAGACAATGATCCTAAACATACAAGCAGATCTATAAAAGAATGACTGCAGAAGAAAAAATTCCACATTTTAGAATGGCCTAGTCAAAGTCTGGACCTAAACCCCATCGAAATGTTGTGGCATCTTCTGAAGTGAGCTGTCCATGCAAGGAACCCTCAAATGTCACTAGTTGAAGCAGTTCTGTTAGGAGGAATGGTCCAAAATTCCTTAAAAGTAATGTGAGAGACTGGCAAGCAGTTACAGGAAAAGCTTAGTTTAAATTATTGCTGCTCAAGGGGACGCCACCAGGTACTGAATCTAAAGGTTCACATACTTTTTCACACATGGATATTGAATGTTTAACCATTTGTGGATAAATAAATGTTGAAAAAGAACATTTTTGTGTGTAATTTGTTCAGGTTATGTTTATCTATTATTAGGACTTAGATTAAGGTCAAATAACATTTTAGGTTTGAAACAGGTGAAATATGTGAAAATCCTAAGTGGTTCACAAACTTTTTCTTGTCACTGTATGTGTTTTTCTTATCCAGGATAGGACAGTGATAGAGAACAATGTTGGCAAAGTGCATAGGTATTGATCCATCCAATAATAATATATGCATATAGTGCCTCCTCCCATTAGAAACACTCCCCCACTAGAGATGGGTGAACCAGTTCAAATCCGTTTCCTGGTATTCCCTGGATTTTTTAGACCAAATCTGCCCCCCCTCCCCCACCCCACCACAATACGTCTGCGGGTTGGGCACTTAAAAATCTGTGCGAATCATTCCAAATCCGCCATTTGATAAAATCCGGATGGATTATTAAGACTCCGGCAGATTTCAAAATCCGTGGCCCAATTGGTAAAAATCCACAAACTGATTAATCCGCGGAGAGAGAGAGGACCCCGTCCATGGATCAATCTGTTCGGATTTTTAAAAATCTAGACACAGATTTCGGATTGCTCTCTAAAATAAAATTAAAATCGGAAACGGCGGATTGGCCCTTTTGAGACTGATCCACGGAAATCCACTGACCAAAGGAACCAGCCAATCCGAGGCCGCAAACCTGCCCATCTCTTTTCCCTAAATAACATCCCTAAGCAAGAAGACAAGAGATCAACGTAACTTCATGCCAGCTTTATGGGACTTTGGGTACTTGGGTAATTAAAATAGTAGGTGTTCCCTGGGGCCAGCAGGTGCCTATTTTATTGAACCATACTGTACATTTGTTAAGCTCTATATTAGAATAATAACTGTAGCTATAACTATAGTCAGCATTGAATAGCTTTCCACACACTTTAATGAACGCACAATCCCTGTAAGCTTTAAACCCAGCACCCACCACATTAAGGTTAGACCTTAACCCAAGAGTTACATCTCAGACTCTACAAGCCTCAGTTAGCATGTTAAATGATAAAGTTCATTACAGTACAATTAGAAAAAGACTGAACAAGTATGGTTTGTTTGGAAAGGTTGCCAGGAGAAAGCCTCTTCTCTCCAAAAAGAACATGGCAGCACGGCTTAGGTTTGCAAAGTTGCATCTGAACAAACCACAAGACTTCTGGAACAATGTTCTTTGGACAAACGAGACCAAAGTGGAGATGTTTGACCATAATGCACAGCGCCACGTTTGGCGAAAACCAAACACAGCATATCAGCCAAGCACCTCATGCCAACTGTCAAGCACGGTAGTGGAGGGGTGATGATTTGGGCTTGTATTGCAGCTACAGGACCTGGGAAACGTGCAGTCATTGTGTCGACCATGAACTCCTCTGTATACCAAAGTATTGTAGAGTCAAATGTGAGGCCATCTGTCTGACAGCTAAAGCTTGGCTGAAATTGGGTCATGCAACAGGACAATGATTCCAAGCACACCAGCAAATCTAGAACAGAATGGCTGAAATAGAAAAGAATCAAAGTGTTGCAATGGCCCAGTCAAAGTCCAGACCTCAACCCGATTGAAATGCTGTGGCAGGACCTTAAGAGAGCTGTGCATAAACAAATGCCCACCAACCTCAATGAACTGAAGCAACGTTGTAAAGAAGAGTGGGTCAAAAATTCCTCAACAACGATATGAGAGACTGTTAATGTATATTTTGGTAGGGGTCCTAAGTTTATATGTTTAAGAATATATGCTCCATTTTTGTCAGCTCAGGTACAATGTGTATAGCTGTAGGGAAAAGTATAGGAACTCTGTTTTAACACAGAGAGCAAAAGTCACTTCTAATACAGTTGCTCCTTGCTGAGATCAAGCCCCATATATCCTGTTTGACCAGAATCCTGATATATTCAAACTGTCTTGTCAGCAATGTACGATAGCCACGGCAACTGGGGGTTAGCTGACAGAAAATAGCTTTGTTAAGGATAACTATAGCAACGACAGCTCGGCTGGGGGGTAACTGAAAGGAATATGGCATTGTTAAGGACAACTGGCTTCTGTTACGTGTACATGGCAACTTGGCAACCTGAATGAATTGTAACTATGTGACAACAACCCGAAAGGGCTATAAGAACTGATGCATGTGCCCATTAAAGCAGACCAGTGAGTGAGAACGATACCTTGTGTCCGAATTATTCACTTGTCTCCAGGCGCCTGTCCAGCTATCCTGTCCAGCACATTGAACCTGAAAGGGACCTCCTGAGAGGCAGTCTAGTCCACAGGGTAGACCTGCTACCGTAGGCGGAAAGCAGACCATATTTTCATCTGGTGTCAGAAAGTGGGATAGGGCACCATCTGGGTAAGTACGAGATATTAATTGTTATCCGTATCATGCCCGGGTGTCTCCCTATCAAAAGATACCCAATTTATATAGTCTGGTGGACTAAGGCAAGGGTAGAATAACTACGAGTTAAAGTCTCGTAGGGTAGAATAACTACGAGTTAAAGTCTCGTAGGGTAGAATAACTACGAGTTAAAGTCTCGTAGAATACATTGTGGGTTAGAGTCCCGGATGTGAATAATATTCTTTTTGATATATATGAGTTCAATGTGACTGTGGAAGCTGATTTTTGTTTAAAATTTTAAAGTGCATAAGTATTGGCTTGTATTGTTTTGCTAGCTTATAAGTATTTAAAGTTATAAGGATATATATATATATATATATATATATATATTTTATAAGTGTGTTGCGGTAATGGGAATGGTAAGAATGGTCAAGGGGATAAGAGGAACTGTATTTTTGCCTGACTGTTGGTTCCCTATATCACGGACAATTAGATAAAGTGTTATATTCTGTTAGAATTATTGCCCGTTGTTAAGATAAGTTTTCTTTATAAGATAATAGTGAAGACAAACAAGTAACATGTCCAGAAGTAATATGGGCAAGATAAAGTATAAGACTAACAATAACAATGTTAGGTTAAAAAAAAAAAAAAAAAAGGTTTTAAAATGTCATTATTGGGGCATTTACATTGACAAATTGACTGAATAAAGGTGTAACAGCAAGTGAAGTTGCCGATAGATTATTGTAAATGATCAAGGCATATGGAGGTATTGAGGAAGTAGAGACGAACGCAAGACCACTTATAGTGGCAGTATATGTGACAGGTTTACATGCAGAAATTGGGAAGCAAGTAGAGACTGTGTGTATTGGTTGGGAGCATAAAAGATTGTCAGAAATTTCGACTGTGGTAGAGAATGCAAATGAGCTGAGAAGCTAAGGAAAAGACTCAGAAAGTGTTTAAGAAATAAATCTGTTAACAAAAGTAAAGAATGATAGAACCAAAAAGGGTAGAGATTAAGGAAGGGAAATGAGGGACTGAATTTAAAATCTAATAGTCAGCTCTGTCCCTCCTTGTAATTGTATGCAGCCCACAGTTGCAGAAACCCACACCTTTTTTTCATTGAATGTTACACAGGAATGTGAGCAGTTCACAGCTAAGCAAGTTAACATAATATGTTTGCTACAATAGAATTCTAACATTGTTTTCAATTAGTTTTAAAGTAATTAATGTACATTATAAAAGTTTTCAGATTAATTACAAGAAAAAGAATAGAAAAGTATATTCTTATTAAATTAGGTTTTTGTAGGAATAAGAATTAAATGGCATTTAGGTTTTTTTCCCTTAGCAAAAATGTAGGTTAAACTGCAAAGTTCTAAAAAAAAAAAAAAAAAAAAAAAAAAAAAAAAAAAAAAAAGGTAAAAGCATATTGTTAGGGTAATAAAATTAGGCGAAGGAAAGTCTGATCCAAGAATGGTAGGAGAAGTTGTAGGCAAGGAGATGGTTTTGTTTTGTTAAATGTTATTAGTAAATGTTAGAAAGTTAGGCAGAGCTCCTAGGATCGATAAAAGCAAAAGAAATATATATATAATTTTTTCAATCTAAAATTAAGACATGCAACCCAAATTATTTATGCCAGATTAATTGAGTATGAGTGCATATTGACTTGAATTAAGAACATAAGAACATAGCTACAGTATAATAGGTATAGGTTTTCTTTGTTTCAAAATGTTGTATTAGATTTTCAGGTATAACTACAGTATGGTAAAAACATTGATTGTTTGAGTAATCCCTGTATGCTTGTAGAACCTGAGTGAATCCTACCTGTGTGAAAGTTTTATGTGAGTTGAATAATAGGAATGACGGTTTATTATATATTACTACCCTGGAAATTGCAAATGTTTCTAAAATAAGAATATAATTAATTGCTTGCGTTGAAAGTTTAATTTTTAAAAGTGTACACCCCCACTACAATACATATTAATACTGGGCAGGGAGAGTTTGGTTGTCCATGGAAAGAGAGGAGGAGAAAGAAAGGACAACATTTGAGAAAATCTATTGATTTTTACCATTTTTTTGTAATCAGTCCAGTCACTGGAAAAAAAAAATAAGGATATTTATCGTTCTGGCCAGGCGATTTGTTTCCTTAAACAGAATGACATTCTTTCCCCCTGAATTTCCATGGACAGAATTAGGTGAACACGTGACACAGAAATAACGGGCAGGACACATTCCAGACATGAAAGTTAACTACTGTAGAAGCTCAGTATTTTCACATTGGTTTTAAAAGGATAGTTATAATATGGGGAGAGAGAAGGATATTTTTATTAATATAGTTTGCAGGCAGGATCAAACGGTTTTGCATTGCCTTGTTTCAGATGCCCAGAAAGTTCTCAGCTTGCTGTATGCCTGGAGTTGGACAAATACAGTTTTAAATTGGACTAATGTAAAGTTTTCAATGGAATTACTTTTCTGCAAAGTTGATTATATATTTAATATTTTATACATTTTTAACCATTTTTCTCTCCAAATTTAAATCTGTCAATTTCTTATTCTACAGGTTGTTCTCTCAGCAAACCAGACATTATTTTGTGTTTTAAAGGTTTCTGTCAAAAGACTGAAGCAGATTATATTTATAATCAGTAAAGGTTTTGAGGTTTTGTTTTTTTTAATGCAAATTTTATACCCAAAGGAGTCAGGTCTATTGTGTGAAATTCTGTTTGTTTTGTGTCTGTGTTCTGTGTTCTGTTTGTGTGTAAATAAGTTTTGTTCCAAACATGAGTTTTTTTTAACTTAGATCTCCTGCCTCATTTTAATGTTAAATACTGTTCACATAGCACATGCGTTATATGTGAAAAGGAGGGAAAGATAATTGATTAGTGAGACCCAGCATTTGTGAAGGCAGTATAGGATTTATGGGAACTGTGTGGTATTTGAAGTAATCTACAGATAGATCGTATTAGATTATTAGATAGGTTTGGTTAAGTTCTACTCCTGCCTATATGCGGACACTAAGACAGTGGTAAGGAAATTGATACAGGAATTTATTCTTAGGTATAAATGATCTCCTTATGAAATACTTATAGGATGATTTATGACTATCAGTAGTTTTAAGGAAATAATTAGGGACTATGTTATTGGTAATAAAACAATTAGTATGCAACTAATATATTTTCTGAGTCTCTAGGCAAAGGTCAAAGTTTAAAGTGCACCTACTCGAGACGGGTTAATGGTCATGCATTCCCTACGCAAGAACATCCCAGATGAAAAGACCCTAGTACTACTACCATTACAGCAATTAAAGTGGCAGAGGTCTCTTCCTGGATCCACGTTACGCACGTGCAACTTATCCTAGCACCACCCACAGTTGCTTCAAGTTAAACTATAGCCAAGGTGGAAAAGCCAAAAGATACAGCTGCTACAGAATACAAAATGTATGTTTTAATCCCCGCCAATAACCAACGGAGGAGAAAGACACAGGCAAAAGTCCGGGCCTCAACATATGAACTTTGAACCTTTTTTTTTTTTTTATAATCCTTTTTCTTTACAGGTTTTATTATTTTAATTATAATGTATATTCTATTACGTTTGTGTAAGTAGTGTACACACAAAGATGATAGGGTAGTAACAGGTATATTTTGTTTAGTAATTTTTATTTTGTTTTTATTGTCTGTGTATAGTATATATGCACACTCTTTCGTTATATAATGGAATCCTGGTAAACAAAACCCATATTTTATGTGCAATGTAACCCAATGTATTATCCACACCCAATAGGTTGCACCCCAAGAACACGAGTTATATTTAACCCCTTGGGAAAATGACAATATGTTAGGAGACACTTGTAGAACCATACTGTATATGAGAAATTTGTTATGAAGGGTGTAGAAATATGAGTTTGCCCTAGGGAAGTTACTGATTTTGTGTTAGAAGGAGAGATAGAGGACCCTGCACCAGACCAGGTTATGTTATTTAGGAAGAGTGGTTCCAGCGTTTAAAAGTAGAGATGAGGGAGGGTATCCATTGGGACTTGGTGGTTGGATTGGTTCTCTGGAAGCGAAGCTGGCGGATGTTTTTGTATGTGTGTATGTCCTACTCATTGCTCTCTATGTATGTGTTAAGTACAGCAAAACTTTGGTCCAGAAGTACGCTGCAATCCCCCCACCAACGCTATGTCTCTTTTCGGTGATGAAGATGTCGGCAGTCCCCCAGAAGAAGAGACCGAAGAAGAAATCAACTGGGCCGATATGTTGGCCCGAAAAGGAATAAAGTCATGCAGAATTGGATAACTGGTCCAGCAGGACAATGAAATTGTTAATTGTTCTTTAATTAGACTGTCTCTTAAGGATATGGGGGTACTGAGAAGATTGGATATGAGGAAGGCGGGGAGGTCACACAGGGGCGTGAGTCAACCACACGGAAAGAAACGGAAGCCACCCATTTTGACCATGACATCCATTTTGTCTGTTTTGCCATTCTGAGTAAATGCAGTATGAAAGATGCATGCAAGGATGTTTGTGCAATCGCTCCCAGTAGAAATTAGCCCCCACCAATTCTCAGAAATCCTTTAGTCGTCATAATGCGCTAGTTGTGATGTACAAATTTATGTGTGCTAGGATTTTTAGAGAAACACCGTTGGCTACACCAACTGTATTAACTATGTGCTCCTCCTATTTTGCAATGTTGTCATGTTATGACAAAAGGAGGGAATTGTTAATGTATATTTTGGTAGGGGTCCTAAGTTTATATGTTTAAGAATATATGCTCCATTTTTGTCAGCTCAGGTACAATGTGTATAGCTGTAGGGAAAAGTATAGGAACTCTGTTTTAACACAGAGAGCAAAAGTCACTTCTAATACAGTTGCTCCTTGCTGAGATCAAGCCCCATATATCCTGTTTGACCAGAATCCTGATATATTCAAACTGTCTTGTCAGCAATGTACGATAGCCACGGCAACTGGGGGTTAGCTGACAGAAAATAGCTTTGTTAAGGATAACTATAGCAACGACAGCTCGGCTGGGGGGTAACTGAAAGGAATATGGCATTGTTAAGGACAACTGGCTTCTGTTACGTGTACATGGCAACTTGGCAACCTGAATGAATTGTAACTATGTGACAACAACCCGAAAGGGCTATAAGAACTGATGCATGTGCCCATTAAAGCAGACCAGTGAGTGAGAACGATACCTTGTGTCCGAATTATTCACTTGTCTCCAGGCGCCTGTCCAGCTATCCTGTCCAGCACATTGAACCTGAAAGGGACCTCCTGAGAGGCAGTCTAGTCCACAGGGTAGACCTGCTACCGTAGGCGGAAAGCAGACCATATTTTCAGAGACTGATAAAGTCATACAGAAAACGATTACTTCAAGTTATTGCTGCTAAAGGTGGTTCTACAAGCTATTGAATCATAAGATATACTTAGTTTGTCACACATGACTTCTCCATTTTGGCTTTATTTTTGTTAAATAAATCATGACACAGTGTAATTTGTCATGTGTTGTTGTTCATCTGAAGTTGCATTTACCTAATTTTAAGACCTGCTAAGGAACAGATGATTGTTATTATGTCCTGATATGTAAAACCATGGAATTCAAAGAGGGTGTACTCTCTTTGACACACAAATATATATATATATATATATATATACATACATATATATATTAAAGTAACAGAAAATATAGACAGCGCCCTTCACACACTACACCTAAATTGCTGCAGCCCTGACAGATGTGGCAAGTAATTGCACCAGGCAGATATGCCCAATAAACAGTATTGTGAAAATAACTAAATGTATTCTGGCAGGAAAAACTAAAAATGACTATTTAATAAAAACATAAGAGCAAAAAAAAATACATATATATATATATATATACATACATACATACATACATACATACATACATACATACATACGTACGTGTGTGTATGTGTGCCAAAAGCAGTACTACTGGGTGTAGCCAAATGTATACAATATAGGAGGTTGGTTCCCCCTCCTCTCTGGGTTTAACCTCTCTCCTCCTCACTTTTTAAGTAGCAGGTTTTTCGATGTACCTGTGCAGGACTGGTCTATTGTGACCCTTCTCCCTGAACTGTAGAGGTAAATGAGAATACTCACAGGTCGTGTTAGGACCTGCATAGTGGTCATGCTGTGATGTGGCTGCAGGCTTATAACACTTTGGCCAAAGGGATTAACGATATGACCCTTACTGATGGGAATACAATCATTTAAGTATTTTACTATGTATTTTCTGTCACATTGTGTATTTTTGTCTTTTGTTTTCCACACACACTAGACAAGATTGATTATTATCTGTATATGTATATTATACAAATCAATTGAAAAATGTGTTATTTTATGGTACAAAGATACAGTGATCCTCCAGTTATTAAATTATTGTTTTGCTTTGATGAATAATGGAAGCCTATGGCAGAATCTTGTTATATTACACTGATCGGTATGGGGTGATTGCCAATGATACACATACGTAATGCACATACGTAATGCACATGTGTAATTACGTGTGTAGTAAATATCGATATCCATATCTATGGGAGATTTTCAGAGAGTGTTCCTCTCCCTGATAAACAGCTCCAAGTTATACAAGATATCTGATTATATGCTGCACTGAGACACGGCTTAGGTGGGTTATTCATTACACTTCAATAGTGCACTATTGTATGGAAAATCCCATCAAAGTCATTGCGAGCTTCCGTGTAACGATGCTCCATCGACACTATCAAAGTTCAACCCTTTTACTGTCAGAGAGTCCTGCGACGCATTGCCGTGAAAGGGTTAACAAATAACCCCATTACCATTATGACTGGGGCTTTGGAAGTGTTCAGAAAATGATGTATATTTTTATACTACACTTTTCCGCTCCCTGTTTCTTGGGTATGCACCCTATCTGCTTCTTTAATGCTTTGCTTACACTGCTTTGCTTTGCTTACACTGTGAAGATGCTTCCTAGTGCTGTAGAAGAGTTCAGCTCTATTAACATGACCGGGACTAACTCCCGCATAGAGGTGTATAGGTAGCTTCACAAAATAAGGGTCGTGTTAGGAATATACATCTAGCTTGGGTGTGAGGAGCAATGGACTTCGCTTCACAGTATCAGCAACTCCAGCACAGGATATTTCAAATGACCATCAGTAATGTCAAATATATAGACTTAGAGATAAACGATCAACACTATACTATTTCATTATTTTCTATGCTAATTTATTTTAATGAACTCATTAGTTAATCAACCAGTTATCCATTTTGATATTACACTAGATTTAATTGCTGTTTTATGGCTGTCTTCCCTAATATTTTCACAAAGGTAGTTCATAGTTTAGAACTTTATGAATAATCATTTATAAAACACTAGCTGAGAGACCTGGCGTTGCCCGGGATGTGAATACCTAATAATTGTTGGGTGGGGGTGTGAATGTTGGTGGGTGAATGTTTTACTGATCCTTACTGACTTTACTGACTTTGGTTGGGTTACTGACTGGGTTTTACTGACTGGGTGGGTGGGTTACTGACTGGGTGGGTGGGTTACTGACTGGGTGGGTGGGTTACTGACTGGGTGCGTGGGTTACTGACTTTACTGACTTGGGTTACTGACTGGGTGGGTGGGTTACTGACTGGGTGCGTGGGTTACTGACTTTACTGACTTGGGTTACTGACTGGGTGCGTGGGTTACTGACTTTACTGACTTGGGTTACTGACTGGGTGGGTGGGTTACTGACTGGGTGGGTGGGTTACTGACTGGGTGGGTGGGTTACTGACTGGCTGCGTGGGTTACTGACTGGCTGCGTGGGTTACTGACTTTACTGACTTGGGTTACTGACTGGGTGGGTGGGTTACTGACTGGGTGGGTGGGTTACTGACTGGGTGGGTGGGTTACTGACTGGCTGCGTGGGTTACTGACTGGCTGCGTGGGTTACTGACTTTACTGACTTGGGTTACTGACTGGGTGGGTGGGTTACTGACTTTACTGACTTGGGTTACTGACTGGGTGGGTGGGTTACTGACTGGGTGCGTGGGTTACTGACTTTACTGACTTGGGTTACTGACTGGGTGGGTGGGTTACTGACTTTACTGACTTGGGTTACTGACTGGGTGGGTGGGTGGGTTACTGACTTTACTGACTTGGGTTACTGACTTTACTGACTTTACTGACTTGGGTTACTGACTGGGTGGGTGGGTTACTGACTTTACTGACTTGGGTTACTGACTTTACTGACTTGGGTTACTGACTGGGTGGGTGGGTGGTTGGGTTACTGACTGGGTTTTACTGACTGGGTGGGTGGGTGACTGACTGACTGGGTGGGTACACTGACTTTACTGGGTGGGTTACTGACTGGGTGGGTGGGTTACTGGGGGTTT